>NW_027216190.1:0-2500 GCF_042767895.1 Penaeus vannamei | reverse complement strand
TTGTTATCATTAGTATCATTTGTCATTGTTATCACCATTAGTATCATCATTGTCATTGTTATCATCATTAGTATCATTGTCATTATCATCATTAGTATCATTGTCATTGTTATCACCATTAGTATCATCATTGTCATTGTTATCATCATTAGTATCATTGTCATTATCATCATTAGTATCATTGTCATTGTTATCATCATTATATCATCATTGTCATTGTTATCATCATTAGTATCATTGTCATTATCATCATTAGTATCATTTGTCATTGTTATCACCATTAGTGTCATCATTGTCATTGTTATCATCATTAGTATCATTGTCATTATCATCATTAGTATCATTTGTCATTGTTATCACCATTAGTATCATCATTGTCATTGTTATCATCATTAGTATCATTGTCATTATCATCATTAGTATCATTGTCATTGTTATCATCATTATATCATCATTGTCATTGTTATCATCATTAGTATCGTCATTGTTATCATCATTAGTATCATTGTCATTGTTATCATCATTAGTATCATTGTCATTGTTATCATTATTATCAAATTCGTTATCATTATCAATTTCGTTATTATTATCAATTTCGTTATCATTATTACTATAATTATTATCTATATGTATGTGTGTTATGTTATTGTTATCACCATTATTATTTTTCTTATTTTCATGCAGACACACACACAAAGAGACACTAATTATTAGCACCGGGCATGCACTAATTGTCACTAATTATCCGCAGCACTGTGCTTGCGGTCGTATTTCTCGAGCCAGTCATAATAATCCAGCAGATAATCCTGCGAAGCAAAAGCGCTCCCAGAACCCGAGAAGGAACCCGAGGAGGAACCCTAAGAACCCGAGGAATCCCCCTCCTTCTCCCCTCGCCCGCCGGTTCCCCTTCCTCGAGGGAGTTCTTCTTCGCCCGAGCCGACGTCCCCCTCCAGCCCTGGACGGCCCCGAAGGCACTCCCAGAAGGACCCGCGTTCGGCCGAGTCCTTCGCTTCCTGCGCGGGATTTTTGCGAGAGTTCCGTCCGCGGAGCCATTAACGGTACATCCTCTTCATGTCCTCTATCTTGGCTCGCTTCTCCGCCGTCGAGTAAAGCGGAAACCGAACCACCGCCGGAGCCAGCTGACCGCGTCGGGATCGGCCGACCGCCAGCCAGAGCGCAGCCGCGGCGACGGAGAGGAAGGCCAGCGCCGCGAAGCCACATTTGAAGAACCATCGTTGCATGTTGCCGAGATGAACTTAGATACGCCGCCACGCGGGTTTCGACTGAGGAATGGAAGGAGAAGGATGGGAGGTAGAAGGGAGGAGGAGGAAGGATGAGGGTCTTTGGGGCTGCCGAACCAGGACAGCGGGACGCGAGCACAGCCGCACGCGACGACGGTCCAGCTGCACAGGGTCAGCTGCGGAGCCATTCAAGGAACTTTCCAGTTCCTTTTCCAGCGAAATTGAAACAAGCGGCCTTTCCGTTTCCCTTCCGTTTCCAGGGAAATGGTTTAAAACTCCGTATTTTCTCAGAAGATCCTTGCACATCAGCGTCAGACTCGACCTGAACGAGGGGAGTCTGGAGCGCCTGTCGAGCTTCGGGTCCAAGGGCCTTCTCGGCGCCGCCAGCCGCCAGGCGACGCACGCGAGGACCACGAGGCCGAGTCCCAGCAGCGCAAGGGCCGCGTCGGACTGGGGAGCCTGAGGCCACAGCCTGAGGAGGGACACGAGGAGCCCCTGGGAGCACTTGCCACCGCACGCCGGCGAGCACTTGGTGTCGTGTGATGTCTTTTCCAGCGAATTTAACATTTAAAAACCAACTCTTAGAGGTGTGTGTGTTACTTGGATACCAGGTCGGAGGGAAGCGAAATGCACGGGAATGCTCATGATGAACAGCCGCTCACATGAACATTTATGCTCATGGGTCTGACAAAACGCACGTGCGTGCATAACACTAACACATTCAAACACATAATCAATATATAAATAAAACTATAAACCTTTCAAAATGACCTCGAATTTTTTTTTGGTGAAAGGATAATATTTGAGAATAGGACACGCTCGAGATGTCGGAGGAGGAGGCCCCAGAGGACCTACTGCCAGAGTCGTCGACGTGGCTTTCGGAAAAAAATAAATCTAATGAATTACATGGCGGATATACAGATGAAAAAGACCATTGTTTTTTTTTTAGCTTATATCCTATAAACCTCTATTCTCCTCAAAATAGTCTAGGTTTGGAAATGTCTTTATCACGATATATCTTTCTTCCACAATTTCGACATTCTAGTATCACAAACACGTGGATTGATACACATAAAACTTTAATTTCGGTTGCTTTTGATTTCCGTTGGACTAAATTTTTCTCCATAAGAATGGGAAAGTTATCCATACAAAAACAGAGAAAACGAAAGCCAAAATAGCCATAGAAAATACATTTTAGGGGAGACTTTATATATATATATATATATATATATATATATATATATATATATA
Source organism: Penaeus vannamei (assembly GCF_042767895.1). Taxonomy (NCBI): domain Eukaryota; kingdom Metazoa; phylum Arthropoda; class Malacostraca; order Decapoda; family Penaeidae; genus Penaeus; species Penaeus vannamei. The sequence continues at coordinate 8 of NW_027216190.1, read as the reverse complement.
TATATATT
>NW_027216188.1:0-5000 GCF_042767895.1 Penaeus vannamei | reverse complement strand
GTCATGAGATGATAGCCGTAAAAAATGAAGAACTGATACAGAGCAAAGCAATAGAAGGAAGTAGGGAGAACGCTTTCTGTAACTTGAGAAAAGTAAGATCTCGAGTAAAGCAAAGACAAGATGAATTGATTGAGGTACTATATGAAAACTTTTTTATGATCCCAAGGACAGAGGTTGATATTGCACTAAAGAAGTTTTTCAATATGAAGTGAGAGTAAGTACTAATGATTGTGATAATTATATTGAAAGAGCATATAGAGCAATAAGAAAAATGGACTTATAGAATGACAGTGACAGTGAAAGAGAGCAAGATTATGAGTGAAAGCTGCAAGATAACACAGTTCATTTAAATAACAAAATATGTGAGAATGTTATTTGTATGCATCTTGCTGTGTCAGATAGCAGAAAAGTATTTTTATGCCTAAGACTATATATTTTTCAAAGGTGATGTCTGTTAATTATGAAGGTAAGATATTGCCAAGGAGTGAATTTTATATTTCAGCCCAAATTAATTTCATCGGAGATATATATGTCTTTACAGTTTTAACTGTGACCTCCCTAAAGTAAGTTTGAATATGCTATATACAATAATATCATTACCCCCCCAATCCTGTGCCCGTTGTTGTCGTGGGGGGGCTTAGGAGACAAAGACTGAGACCCAATACAGGGATCTCCCCTGCCTAGGGCCTCAGCCCTCGACTCAACTAATTTTGCATGGTCTTTTCCCCCTCCAGCTTTTTGTTTCTGTCCCTTCTCCAACCCTTTCTACTATCTACTTCCTAAGGTGTAAGAGCCGTGCTGAAAGGATGAAAGGCTTACCTTGTACCAATCCTGAACAGCCTGCGGGAATCATGGGCATGGTACTCCCAATTTATTGTCTGGCCCTTACCCTCTTAGAGCATGGGGGTAGACTGTTTATGCTGCTTTATATAATCAAAGTTTCCCATGACCAGTAATGAAGATGTAAACCCCATATTAGGCAATGAGGCTTGCCCCTTTATCAAATAGCCCCACCCCAGGCTCTCCTTTGACCGCGACTCTGAACACTGAAACTACTACCCATATTAGGCAATGAGGCTTGCCCCTTTATCAAATAGCCCCACCCCAGGCTCTCCTTTGACCGCGACTCTGAACACTGAAACTACTACCCACTCCTCAATGCCTACTAGTGCCTTACCCACCCAAGCAGAGACTCAATCTCCAGAAAACATTCCTACCCTCCCAACTTCCTCAAATTCATCAACTTTACCCCCACAACCTTCATCAAGCACCCCATCCTCCCTTATTACTACCTTACAGCCTTATTCTCCACCACTCCGTAATATTCCCTCTTCCACACGTCCCCGACCATCCACCACCACCAACCCTACAAATATCTTAAATACTCTGTTTAGCCCAGCTAAATGGGACTGATTTTTTGTGATCCCTTCTACAGCTCCTTACTCAGGCAACACTTCTCTTTCAACAATGCCTCCAAAAACAAGAGGGCAGAGTCCTTTTCTATACCAGACGTGATCGCTCCTGCCTTGTAACAGTCAGATCAGAAACTGAATCTATAGCACTATCACATTTAACTGATCATTCTGGCAACTCCATTCCTGCAGAACCTCATCCAACCCTTAATACTTGTACCGGAACTGTCTCTCTCTCCCCAGCAAACTGCCCAGTTGATACCAAAGATTGGTCAGACTTTGGAGAAGACTTATTAGGATGCCTCAAAGACCAGGATGTGAAATCAGTACACTGCTACACCATTCCTTCTAGAAGTCAACGAAAGAATCCGATCAACATTGCCAAAAATACTTTCCATACACATGACCTTCCCTTACGTATCTACATTGGTGGACAATCCCTCCCTGTTCGACCGTATCAACCCCCTCCCTGTCAATGTCAAAACTGTTGGCGCTTTGGACATCCTGCCAAACACTGCCGTTCCTCAGACCGATGCCCCATATATGCCCATCCTGGTCATAACCGATCAAACTGCTCTACATAAACATGTACATGTGCTAACTGTGGCGGCCCCCATAATGTATTTTATAGAGCCTGTCCCACTTATAAGTTTGAATCTGAGGTAGCAACTCTCAGATACAGAAATGGTCTCACTTTACGTGAAGCCAGACAGGAAGCACGTCGACAAGGTTTCTCTCATACTCCCTACTCCAGTAATGTCACTCGCTCAGCCCGTCCCCTTCCACCCCAATATGTCCCCACTTCCACTTCTACATTCTACCTCCCTCAGACCAATTCTTTTGCCACTCTAAATCCAGACACCCCAATCTCAATCACAGCTCCAATCTCAACTACAGCCCCAACCACTTCTATATTCTACCTCCCTCAGACCAATTCTTTTGCCACTCTAAATCCAGACACCCCAATCACAACCACAGCTCCAATCTCAACTACAGCCCCAACATCATCCCCTCTCCCTCCCCGCACTACCCGCAGTAGACAGACTAAATGTTTTACCCCTTCTTGCCCTACAGCACACTCACCTCCACCTACCTTTACCTTTATTCCTCAGACACCAGTCTCCTCTTCCCCACCTCATAAGAAAACCTTTGTCCCACAAAACTCTCCAACCAACTCCACTGCAGAAACTATGGAAGACATTCAAAGCTATATGCTTGTGACACAAGATCCCATAACTCATGCTCCCTCCACACTTGAAGTGATTGCCGATATTCATACCCCTTCTACTCATATTCCCCCTACACCCCTTCCTCCTACTCCCTCTCAACACAACGTAACCCTCTCAATTCTGTCCACCACTGATATCCATCCTCCCGATACTCATCCTCCTGATATCCATCCCCCTCTTACTCATAGCACCCCTACACCCCTTCCTCCTAATCCCTCCCAAGACAATACATCCCCTTCAACTCCATCTATCCATCCTTCTGATATCCATCCTCCTATCACTAATACTCCCCCACACCACTTCCTCCTACTCCCTCCCAACACAGCCCACCCCCTTCAACTCCAACTGTACACACATTCTCCCTCCCTCCATCCCCTCAATCCTTTCCACTCCCTCCCGGATACATACGGGAATCACTCATGTCACAACGCCCCCTAGCTCCTTCCCCCCCAGATTCCCCAACATGTCACTTATAAAATAAATAAGATATAGCTCTCCCACATTGGAATATTCGCAGTTTCTATTTTCACAGACCAGACCTACTTCATATCCTTGCTTCTTATAACATAGGTGATGCATAGCAACTGTGACCTGACATCACCCTTTACTATACCTTCCTATAGTGCTATATGACCTTAGCACATTTCTAGCACATTTATTTCACTATTAACCATTAACCATTAATAATATCATTGATATATCAAATTGTTATTTTGTCTTTCCTCACAAGCTATAGCAATCAAAAGCAATTTAGTAGTATTAGTATTATTTTTTATTGGTATTATTTTTAAGATTTTAATATTATTTTTAAAAAGTATGTTTTAAAACTTTAGTATTACTTAAAAAATTTTGATTGTAGCTTTTAGTTTTTAGTTTTCATATGCATTTCATGCTTGAGACAGAGGAATTAACCGTATATATTTACTTTTCTTCCTTTAAGGTTCTACCCAGTGGGAGAGAGTGTTCAACGTCTCCCTCAAAAGGATCTCGTTCTGAGTGGCTTCCATGTGCCAGCTGGTGTAGGACCTTGTTTTTTCTTTTTATCTTTTTTTTTTTTTTTTTTGACCTTGCTGACTGATGATTGTCTGTTATCATTGAAGATGTCATAAAAAGATGAAAAAAAAAAAAAAAAAAAAAAAATAACATGAAATACTCTCGTCAGTATTAATCCATACTAATTCTTTTGTTAGAATATAAAACAAACAAACACATAGACACACACACATCCCCACATACGCATCACACACACACATGCGCACGCGCCCACACACACACACACACACACACACACACACACACACACACACACACACACCCACACACACACACACACACACACACACACACACACACACACACACACATACACACATACACACACACACGCACACACACACACACACACACACACACACACACACACACACACACACACACACACACACACACACACACACACACACACACATATACATACATTATAAGTCGTGCATAATGTTATATCTAAAGTGTCTATTGTTAAAATATAGACATTCTGTTTCCAGACATACCTTGATCTAAATCCATACCTATGGTTGCTGAACGACATGTACTTCAATGATCCTCTGGTTTTACATCCTGAGAGATGGCTTAGGGATACTGCCGGAACCCTGGCAGTTGATCCCTACATTTTAAACCCATTCAGCATTGGAACTCGAATGTGTGCGGGTGAGTGCTCCTCTGGGGAGGATGTATTACATTTCCAAGAGTGTGATTTGATGGAGGTGTAGACAGATGTAAGAGAAGTAAATGATAGGGGAATTTAGGGAAGTTGAGAAATGAATAGAAGCAAAAGGAAGATGAAAAAAAGGGAAGAATGAATGAGAAGAGAAGGTAAGAGAAGTTAGCAGCTAAGGGTGCTTTAATGTTGTTTGTTTGTTTTTTATTGTCTTTCAGGGCGGAGATTTGCGGAACAGGACCTGTATGTGGGGTTGTGCAGGCTTCTCCTTAAATACCGACTCGAAGCTACAGACAACTCCCCTCCTCGGCAAGAATGGAGTGTCTTGCTAAAACCAAAAACTCCTCTCCCAATACGATTTATTGCGAGGGAGTGACTGTAAATTTCTCTAGGGTTATTTTTCTATTTTTTATATTCATGGTATTTTGTTATTATTATTATTGATATTGAAGGTAGAAATAAAATATGGTATAGGAAAATTGCAGTTGTGGTCATCAGAATATTCAAAATGTTTCTTGTAGAAAACAAAAAGTTCTTTAGGTTGTCTAAATTTAACAACAGGTTATGACATTTTTGTGCTTTTGCTCAGTTTTCATGTTCACCTGAAGTGCCTCCCACTTTCACAAACAATGACTTCAGCTG
>NW_027216183.1:5000-8850 GCF_042767895.1 Penaeus vannamei | reverse complement strand
CACACACACAAATATATATACACACAAAAATATATATATATATATATATATATATATATATATATATATATATATATATATACATACACACACACATATACACCAATCAATCAATCCTTCCTCCACCACATCCTACCCTGCCCCCTCCTCCTCCCAAACCGCCCCAACATTCCTCTCCCGCCTCCCGCTCCTTAGGCCCTGTCCACTTCTCCTTCGGCCTACCTCTTCCCCCTTCTTTCCCGAGCCTGTCAGTCTCTCTCCCTCAGTCTCTCTCACTCAGTCTCTCTCCCTCAGTCTCTCTCCCTCAGTCTCTCTCCCTCAGTCTCTCTCCCTCAGTCTCTCTCCCTCAGTCTCTCTCCCTTAGTCTCTCTCCCTCAGTCTCTCTCCCTCAGTCTCTCTCCCTCGGTCTCTCTCGCTCAGTCTCTCTCGCTCATCTCTCTCCCTCAGTCTCTCTCCCTCGGTCTCTCTCCCTCAGTCTCTCTCCCTCAGTCTCTCTCCCTCAGTTTTCTCCCTCAGTCTCTCTCCCTCAGTCTCTCTCCCTCAGTCTCTCTCCCTCAGTCTCTCTCCCTCAGTCTCTCTCCCTCAGTTTTCTCCCTCAGTCCTCTCTCCCTCAGTCTCTCTCCCTCAGTCTCTCTCCCTCAGTCTCTCTCGCTCAGTCTCTCTCCCCCAGTCTCTCTCCCTCGGGCTCTCTCCCTCAGTCTCTCTCCCCTTTGTCTCTCTCCCTCAGTCTCTCTCCCTCAGTCTCTCTCCCTCAGTCTCTCTCCCTCAGTCCCCTCTCCCCCGGTCTCTCTCCCTCAGTCTCTCTCCCCCAGTCTCTCTCCCTCAAATTTTCTCCCTCAGTCTCTCTCCCTCAGTCTCTCTCCCTCCCGTCTCTCTCCCCCAGTCCCCTCTCCCTCATCTCTCCCTCAGTCTCTCTCCCCCAGTTTTCTCGCTCAGTCTCTCTCCCTCAGTCTCTCTCCCTCAGTTTTCTCCCCCGTCTCTCTCCCTCAGTCTCTCTCCCTCAGTCTCTCTCCCCCAGTCTCTCTCCCCCAGTCTCTCTCCCTCAGTCTCTCTCCCTCAGTCTCTCTCCCTCAGTCTCTCTCCCTCCCGTCTCTCTCCCCCTCAGTCTCTCTCCCTCAGTCTCTCTCCCTCAGTCTCTCTCCCTCGGTTTTCTCTCCCCCCCGGGCTCTCTCCCTCAGTTTTCTCTCCCTCAGTTTTCTCCCTCAGTCTCTCTCCCTCAGTCTCTCTCCCTCAGTCTCTCTCCCTCAGTCTCTCTCCCTCAGTTTTCTCTCCCTCAGTCCTCTCTCCCCCAGTCTCTCTCCCTCAGTCTCTCTCCCTCAGTTTTCTCGCTCAGTTTTCTCCCCCAGTCTCTCTCCCTCAGTTTTCTCCCTCAGTCTCTCTCCCTCGGTCTCTCTCCCTCAGTCTCTCTCCCCCCAGTCTCTCTCCCTCAGTCTCTCTCCCTCAGTCTCTCTCCCTCAGTCTCTCTCGCTCAGTCTCTCTCCCTCAGTTTTCTCTCCCCCCGGTCTCTCTCCCTCAGTCTCTCTCCCTCAGTTTTCTCCCTCAGTCTCTCTCCCTCAGTCTCTCTCCCTCAGTCTCTCTCCCCCAGTCTCTCTCCCTTAGTCTCTCTCCCTCAGTTTTCTCCCTCAGTCTCTCTCCCCCGGTCTCTCTCCCCAGTCTCTCTCGCTCAGTCTCTCTCCCTCAGTCTCTCTCCCTCGGGCTCTCTCCCTCGGGCTCTCTCCCTCAGTCTCTCTCCCTCAGTCTCTCTCCCTCGTCTCTCTCCCTCAGTCTCTCTCCCTCAGTCTCTCTCCCTCAGTCTCTCTCCCTCAGTCTCTCTCCCTCAGTCTCTCTCCCTCAGTCCTCTCTCCCTCAGTCTCTCTCCCTCAGTCTCTCTCCCTCATCTCTCTCGCTCAGTCTCTCTCCCTCAGTCTCTCTCCCTCAGTCTCTCTCGCTCGGTCTCTCTCCCCCAGTCTCTCTCCCTCAGTCTCTCTCCCCCAGTCTCTCTCCCTCGGTCTCTCTCGCTCAGTTTTCTCGCTCAGTTTTCTCCCCCAGTCTCTCTCCCTCAGTCTCTCTCCCTCAGTCTCTCTCCCTCGGTCTCTCTCCCCCAGTCTCTCTCCCTCAGTCTCTCTCGCTCAGTCTCTCTCCCTCAGTCTCTCTCCCTCAGTTTTCTCCCTCGGTCTCTCTCCCTCAGTCTCTCTCCCTCAGTCTCTCTCGCTCAGTCTCTCTCCCTCAGTTTTCTCCCTCAGTCTCTCTCCCTCAGTCTCTCTCCCTCAGTCTCTCTCCCTCAGTCTCTCTCCCTCAGTCTCTCTCCCTCAGTCTCTCTCCCTCAGTCTCTCTCCCTCAGTCTCTCTCGCTCAGTCTCTCTCCCTCAGTTTTCTCTCCCTCAGTCTCTCTCCCTCCCGTTTTCTCGCTCAGTCTCTCTCCCTCAGTCTCTCTCCCTCAGTCTCTCTCGCTCAGTCTCTCTCCCTCAGTTTTCTCCCTCAGTCTCTCTCGCTCAGTCTCTCTCCCTCCGGTCTCTCTCCCTCGGTCTCTCTCCCTCAGTCTCTCTCCCCCGGTCTCTCTCCCTCGGTCTCTCTCCCTCGGGCTCTCTCCCTCAGTCTCTCTCCTTCAGTCTCTCTCGCTCAGTCTCTCTCCTCAGTCTCTCTCCCTCAGTCTCTCTCCCCCTCAGTCTCTCTCCCTCAGTCTCTCTCCCTCAGTCTCTCTCGCTCAGTCTCTCTCCCTCAGTCTCTCTCCCTCAGTCTCTCTCGCTCGGTCTCTCTCCCTCGGTCTCTCTCCCCCAGTCTCTCTCCCTCAGTCTCTCTCCCCCCGGTCTCCCCTCCCCCGGTCTCTCTCCCTCGGTCTCTCTCGCTCAGACTCTCTCCCTCAGTCTCTCTCGCTCAGTCTCTCTCCCTCAGTCTCTCTCCCTCAGTCTCTCTCGCTCGGGCTCTCTCCCTCGGGCTCTCTCGCTCAGTCTCTCTCCCTCAGTCTCTCTCGCTCAGTCTCTCTCCCTCAGTCTCTCTCGCTCAGTCTCTCTCCCTCAGTTTTCTCGCTCAGTCTCTCTCCCTCAGTCTCTCTCGCTCAGTCTCTCTCCCTCAGTCTCTCTCCCTCAGTCTCTCTCCTCAGTTTTCTCCCTCGGTTTTTCGCTCAGTCTCTCTCGCTCAGTCTCTCTCCCTCGGGCTCTCTCCCCCAGTCTCTCTCCCTCAGTTTTCTCGCTCAGTCTCTCTCCCTCAGTCTCTCTCCCTCAGTCTCTCTCGCTCAGTCTCTCTCCCCCAGTCTCTCTCGCTCAGTCTCTCTCGCTCAGTCTCTCTCGCTCAGTCTCTCTCCCTCAGTTTTCTCGCTCAGTCTCTCCCCTCAGTCTCTCTCGCTCAGTTTTCTCTCGCTCAGTTTTCTCCCTCAGTCTCTCTCGCTCAGTCTCTCTCCCTCAGTCTCTCTCGCTCAGTCTCTCTCCCTCAGTCTCTCTCCCCCTTCTCTCCCTCAGTTTTCTCCCTCAGTCTCTCTCCTCAGTCTCTCTCCCCCAGTCTCTCTCCCTCAGTCTCTCTCGCTCAGTCTCTCTCCCTCAGTCTCTCTCGCTCCCAAACTCTCTCCCTCAGTCTCTCTCCCCTCAGTTTTCTCCCTCAGTCTCTCTCGCTCAGTCTCTCTCCCTCAGTCTCTCTCGCTCAGTCTCTCTCCCTCAGTCTCTCTGCTCAGTCTCTCTCCCTCAGTCTCTCTCCCCCGGTCTCTCTCCCCCGGTCTCTCTCGCTCAGTCTCTCTCCCTCAGTCTCTCTCCCTCAGTTTTCTCCCTCAGTCTCTCTCGCTCAGTCTCTCTCCCCCAGTCTCTCTCGCTCGGTCTCTCTCCCTCAGTCTCTCTCCCTCGGTCTCTCTCCCCCGTCTCTCTCCGCCCCGGTCTCTCTCCCTC
>NW_027216182.1:2500-5000 GCF_042767895.1 Penaeus vannamei | reverse complement strand
TCTTATCTTTATCATTGTTATCATCTTCCTCGTTATTATCATTTTTATATTGTTATTATCAGTATCATTATTATTGTTAATATTAGTATTAATATTATTGCTATTATTATTATCATTACTTTTAGTATCATTATTATTATTATTATTATTACTATTATTGATATTACTGTTATTATCATTATATCTATTATCATTAGCATTATTATCATTAGCATTATTATTATTATAATTACTATTTTGCATTAGTTATTGTTGATATTATTGATATTAATGTTATGATTATCATTATTGTTATTATTTATGATACTGTTAATATTGCCATCATTGTAATTATCAGTGTTGTTATTATTTTTATCATTTATTATCACTATAACCATTATTCCTTTTGCTATCATTATTATTATTTTGTTAATGTTATCATCAATTTTATTACCATCACTATCATTAGTATTATTGTAGTTGTTGTTGCTGTCTTTATCATGATTACTATACTATTTTATTGTTATTGCTATCATACGAAGATCATTATCAATCATTATTCTCAACATCCTTACTATTATTTTCTTAGATGGTAATAGTATTAGCAGTAGCATAATTATCATTATCATTATTATTATCATTATTATCATCACCATTATTATCATTATTATCAATGTTAATGCTATTACTAACGTTTTCATTGCTGTTATCAGTATTACCATTATTGTTATCATTATTACTATTATCATCATTATCATGATTATTATTATAATCAATTTATATAGAAAGAAATTATTTTTTCTCTTTCATGACTTTTTAATAAAGTTGGTAAAGCAGTTCACTCTCTTTATATATTACCATATTTGTCTGTCTCTTTATATTTCTGTCTTACTGCCTATCGGCCAGTCTATCTGTCTGTCTAAGTGCCTACTTGTTTGTGTCTGTCTATTTGCCTATTTATAATTATCTTCTTTTTCTCACCTGTACTCTCCCTCCGTTTTCTTCTCTTTATATATCGACTTGTGTATCGTCTTCTTTCTCTATTTCCCATCTTCACTCTATCTGCCCATTTCTCTCTCTTATTCCTCATTCCTTTTACGTCTTTTCTCTCCCTTTCTCTCTCCTTCCCATCCTTTTACAAACCCTATCCTTCGTCTTCTTGCCCCCCTTTCTTCTCCTCTCCTTTCTCCTTCCTTTCATTTCACCTCCCTTCCTTACTCTTCCTTCCTTCTTCCTCCCCACCTCAGTCTCCCATGACAGGCAAACAGGGTATTCACACATTGCCATTCAGTCTGTATATCAATAACATTTAGCCCGACATTCCGGCTGGCGGGAAGGGAAGGCATCTATAGCCATAAAGTCGCCATAAATAGCCAAGATCTGCATTATAGCCAGCAGAATCCGCCAGTACGCCACCACCACGGCTATATCCACCTCTTCCTGGCTGAAACGTATTCCTGCATTATACTAAAAGGGACGTTAATGTATACGAGAGTGGGAATTTACCCAGCTCGGTTTTTTTTCTAATGGGATGTCTTTTTTTCTTTTTTTGGCTAACGTTGTTATTATTATTTTGTTATTATTTTGTTCAGGCAGGAGTGGGAACAGTGACGTAGGTGTATAAATGGGTGATAATATGATTTTTACATTTTGATTCTTTATATTTTTACTGTTTTGATTTATCATATATATTGTCATTTTCATGTTTTTATCATAGTTATCACTTTTGTTATAATCACCATCATTAACCATATTATCTTCTCCAAGTTTTTTTTTTTTTTTTTTTTTTTTGGGGGGGGTGTCGTTGATTTGTTTGTTCGTTGGTTTGTTGGTTAGTAAGATAGTTCAAATTTTACGAACAAATCTTAATGACATTTTTGCCAGAGATTTTAGCCCAACTTAAATGCCATCGGTGCTGATCCGTATCACGATCCGGAACCAACATTTTTTTTTTTTTTTTTTTTTTTTTTTGGATTATTAGCATTTCGAGATAGGGAAGCACGGACGTCACCAGAAAGAGGTGATTTTTATGTAACTCTTCGTGTGATTTTTTTTTTTTTTCTTTTTTGGCATCAGTGCCTCTCTTTCATCATTATTACCATCATCATTATCATTATTACCATAATCATTGATTACTATTGTCATTATTACTATTATTATGTATTTTCTATTACCACCATTAATGTCTTTATTCCTATCATTATTCTTATTACCACCATCATTATCATCATTATCATTAGCAGCAGCAGTAGTACTAGTAGTAGTAGTAGAAGTAGTAGTAGTAGTAGTAGTAGGAGTAGTAGCAGTATCATTGGTATCGATATAATTATTAATATTGTTATTACTATTCTCATTATCATCAATACTGTTGCTGTTGTTTCTTATCCTCATTATTTTTATTGTTATTTTTTCATCATTATCATTATTATCGTTATTATCCTTATTATCAATGTTATTATCTTTATTATTTTATTATTATTATTATTATTATTATTATCATTATTATTATTATTATTGTTGT
>NW_027216181.1:0-8843 GCF_042767895.1 Penaeus vannamei | reverse complement strand
TTTTTTTTTTCTTTTTTATCAGTTTTTTTTTCTTTCTTTCTTTTTTTCTTTTTTCTTTTATCGGAATGTTTTTCTCTCTTTTTTTTATCGGGTTTTTTCTTTCTTTTTTTTCTTTTATCGGATTTTTTTCTTTCTTTTTCTTTTATCGATTTTTTTTTCTTTTTTTTCTTTTTTATTAGTTTTTTTTCTTTCTTTCTTTTTTTTTTTATAGAATTTTTTTTTTTTTTTTTTTTTTTATTGGATTTTTTTTTTTTTGTTTTCTTTTATCTGATTTTTTTTTCTTTTTTTCTTTCTTTTTTCAGATATTTCTTTTTTTTCTTTTTTTTATCAGATTTTTCTTTTTTTTTTCTTTTATTAGATTTTTCTTTCTTTTTTCTTTTCTCCCCTCTCCCTCCCCCCCTATTACCTCGTCCCCCCCTCCCCCCATATTATCTGGCCCCGTCCGAATCGGCGAAGAAGCCAAAAGGGGAATTAATTTGATCGCTTGGCAGACGATGCAAGACGGAGATCCAATCGCAAGCCGTCATCGGAATGTTTTTCTCTATCTTTTTTTTTTTCTTTTTTATCAGTTTTTTTTTCTTTCTTTCTTTTTTTCTTTTTTCTTTTATCGGAATGTTTTTCTCTCTTTTTTTTATCGGGTTTTTTCTTTCTTTTTTTTCTTTTATCGGTTTTTTTTCTTTCTTTTTCTTTTTTCGCTTTTTTTTTGTTTTTTTTTTTTTTTATCATTTTTTTTTTTTTTTTTTTTTTTTTTTTTATCGGATTTTTTTCTTTCTTTTTTCTTATATCGGATTTTTTTCTTTTTGTTTTCTTATATCAGATTTTTTTTTCTTTTTTTCTTTTTTTTATCAGATATTTCTTTTTTTTCTTTCTTTTATCAGATTTTTCTTTTTTTTTTCTTTTATTAGATTTTTCTTTCTTTTTTCTTTTCTCCCCTCTCCCTCCCCCCCTATTACCTCGTCCCCCCCTCCCCCCATATTATCTGGCCCCGTCCGAATCGGCGAAGAAGCCAAAAGGGGAATTAATTTGATCGCTTGGCAGACGATGCAAGACGGAGATCCAATCGCAAGCCGTCATCGGAATGTTTTTCTCTATCTTTTTTTTTTTCTTTTTTATCAGTTTTTTTTTCTTTCTTTCTTTTTTTCTTTTTTCTTTTATCGGAATGTTTTTCTCTCTTTTTTTTATCGGGTTTTTTCTTTCTTTTTTTTCTTTTATCGGATTTTTTTCTTTCTTTTTCTTTTATCGATTTTTTTTTCTTTTTTTTCTTTTTTATCAGTTTTTTTTCTTTCTTTCTTTTTTCTTTTATCGGATTTTTTTCTTTCTTTTTTCTTATATCGGATTTTTTTCTTTTTGTTTTCTTATATCAGATTTTTTTTTCTTTTTTTCTTTCTTTTATCAGATATTTCTTTTTTTTCTTTCTTTTATCAGATTTTTCTTTTTTTTTTCTTTTATTAGATTTTTCTTTCTTTTTTCTTTTCTCCCCTCTCCCTCCCCCCCTATTACCTCGTCCCCCCCTCCCCCCATATTATCTGGCCCCGTCCGAATCGGCGAAGAAGCCAAAAGGGGAATTAATTTGATCGCTTGGCAGACGATGCAAGACGGAGATCCAATCGCAAGCCGTCATCGGAATGTTTTTCTCTATCTTTTTTTTTTTTCTTTTTTATCAGTTTTTTTTTCTTTCTTTCTTTTTTTCTTTTTTCTTTTATCGGAATGTTTTTCTCTCTTTTTTTATCGGGTTTTTTCTTTCTTTTTTTTCTTTTATCGGATTTTTTTCTTTCTTTTTCTTTTATCGATTTTTTTTTCTTTTTTTTCTTTTTTATCAGTTTTTTTTCTTTCTTTCTTTTTTCTTTTATCGGATTTTTTTCTTTCTTTTTTCTTATATCGGATTTTTTTCTTTTTGTTTTCTTATATCAGATTTTTTTTTCTTTTTTTCTTTCTTTTATCAGATATTTCTTTTTTTTCTTTCTTTTATCAGATTTTTTTTTTTTTTTTCTTTTATTAGATTTTTCTTTCTTTTTTCTTTTCTCCCCTCTCCCTCCCCCCCTATTACCTCGTCCCCCCCTCCCCCCATATTATCTGGCCCCGTCCGAATCGGCGAAGAAGCCAAAAGGGGAATTAATTTGATCGCTTGGCAGACGATGCAAGACGGAGATCCAATCGCAAGCCGTCATCGGAAGGTTTTTCTCTATGTTTTTTTTTTCTTTTTTATCAGTTTTTTTTTCTTTCTTTCTTTTTTTGTTTTTTCTTTTATCGGAATGTTTTTCTCTCTTTTTTTTATCGCGTTTTTTCTTTTTTTTTTTCTTTTATCGGATTTTTTTCTTTCTTTTTCTTTTATCGATTTTTTTTTCTTTTTTTTCTTTTTTATCAGTTTTTTTTATTTCTTTCTTTTTTTTTTTATCGGATTTTTTTCTTTCTTTTTTCTTATATCGTATTTTTTTTTTTTTGTTTTCTTATATCAGATTTTTTTTTCTTTTTTTCTTTCTTTTATCAGATATTTCTTTTTTTTCTTTCTTTTATCAGATTTTTCTTTTTTTTTTCTTTTATTAGATTTTTCTTTCTTTTTTCTTTTCTCCCGTCTCCCTCCCCTCCTATTACCTCGTGCCCCCCTCCCCCCATATTATCTGGCCCCGTCCGAATCGGCGAAGAAGCCAAAAGGGGAATTAATTTGATCGCTTGGCAGACGATGCAAGACGGAGATCCAATCGCAAGCCGTCATCGGAATGTTTTTCTCTATCTTTTTTTTTTCTTTTTTATCAGTTTTTTTTTCTTTCTTTCTTTTTTTCTTTTTTCTTTTATCGGAATGTTTTTCTCTCTTTTTTTTATCGGGTTTTTTCTTTCTTTTTTTTCTTTTATCGGATTTTTTTCTTTCTTTTTCTTTTATCGATTTTTTTTTCTTTTTTTTCTTTTTTATCAGTTTTTTTTCTTTCTTTCTTTTTTCTTTTATCGGATTTTTTTCTTTCTTTTTTCTTATATCGGATTTTTTTCTTTTTGTTTTCTTATATCAGATTTTTTTTTCTTTTTTTCTTTCTTTTATCAGATATTTCTTTTTTTTCTTTCTTTTATCAGATTTTTCTTTTTTTTTTCTTTTATTAGATTTTTCTTTCTTTTTTCTTTTCTCCCCTCTCCCTCCCCCCCTATTACCTCGTCCCCCCCTCCCCCCATATTATCTGGCCCCGTCCGAATCGGCGAAGAAGCCAAAAGGGGAATTAATTTGATCGCTTGGCAGACGATGCAAGACGGAGATCCAATCGCAAGCCGTCATCGGAATGTTTTTCTCTATCTTTTTTTTTTTCTTTTTTATCAGTTTTTTTTTCTTTCTTTCTTTTTTTCTTTTTTTTTTTTTCGGAATGTTTTTCTCTCTTTTTTTTATCGGGTTTTTTCTTTCTTTTTTTTCTTTTATCGGATTTTTTTCTTTCTTTTTCTTTTATCGATTTTTTTTTCTTTTTTTTCTTTTTTATCAGTTTTTTTTCTTTCTTTCTTTTTTCTTTTATCGGATTTTTTTCTTTCTTTTTTCTTATATCGGATTTTTTTCTTTTTGTTTTCTTATATCAGATTTTTTTTTCTTTTTTTCTTTCTTTTATCAGATATTTCTTTTTTTTCTTTCTTTTATCAGATTTTTCTTTTTTTTTTCTTTTATTAGATTTTTCTTTTTTTTTTCTTTTCTCCCCTCTCCCTCCCCCCCTATTACCTCGTCCCCCCGTCCCCCCATATTATCTGGCCCCGTCCGAATCGGCGAAGAAGCCAAAAGGGGAATTAATTTGATCGCTTGGCAGACGATGCAAGACGGAGATCCAATCGCAAGCCGTCATCGGAATGTTTTTCTCTATCTTTTTTTTTTTCTTTTTTATCAGTTTTTTTTTCTTTCTTTCTTTTTTTCTTTTTTCTTTTATCGGAATGTTTTTCTCTCTTTTTTTTATCGGGTTTTTTCTTTCTTTTTTTTCTTTTATCGGATTTTTTTCTTTCTTTTTCTTTTATCGATTTTTTTTTCTTTTTTTTCTTTTTTATCAGTTTTTTTTCTTTCTTTCTTTTTTCTTTTATCGGATTTTTTTCTTTCTTTTTTCTTATATCGGATTTTTTTCTTTTTGTTTTCTTATATCAGATTTTTTTTTCTTTTTTTCTTTCTTTTATCAGATATTTCTTTTTTTTCTTTCTTTTATCAGATTTTTCTTTTTTTTTTCTTTTATTAGATTTTTCTTTCTTTTTTCTTTTCTCCCCTCTCCCTCCCCCCCTATTACCTCGTCCCCCCCTCCCCCCATATTATCTGGCCCCGTCCGAATCGGCGAAGAAGCCAAAAGGGGAATTAATTTGATCGCTTGGCAGACGATGCAAGACGGAGATCCAATCGCAAGCCGTCATCGGAATGTTTTTCTCTATCTTTTTTTTTTTCTTTTTTATCAGTTTTTTTTTCTTTCTTTCTTTTTTTCTTTTTTCTTTTATCGGAATGTTTTTCTCTCTTTTTTTTATCGGGTTTTTTCTTTCTTTTTTTTCTTTTATCGGATTTTTTTCTTTCTTTTTCTTTTATCGATTTTTTTTTCTTTTTTTTATTTTTTTTAATTTTTTTTTTTTTCTTTCTTTTTTCTTTTATCGGTTTTTTTTCTTTCTTTTTTCTTATATTGGATTTTTTTCTTTTTGTTTTCTTATATCAGATTTTTTTTTCTTTTTTTCTTTCTTTTATCAGATATTTCTTTTTTTTCTTTCTTTTATCAGATTTTTCTTTTTTTTTTCTTTTATTAGATTTTTCTTTCTTTTTTCTTTTCTCCCCTCTCCCTCCCCCCCTATTACCTCGTCCCCCCCTCCCCCCATATTATCTGGCCCCGTCCGAATCGGCGAAGAAGCCAAAAGGGGAATTAATTTGATCGCTTGGCAGACGATGCAAGACGGAGATCCAATCGCAAGCCGTCATCGGAATGTTTTTCTCTATCTTTTTTTTTTTCTTTTTTATCAGTTTTTTTTTCTTTCTTTCTTTTTTTCTTTTTTCTTTTATCGGAATGTTTTTCTCTCTTTTTTTTATCGGGTTTTTTCTTTCTTTTTTTTCTTTTATCGGATTTTTTTCTTTCTTTTTCTTTTATCGATTTTTTTTTCTTTTTTTCTTTTTTATCAGTTTTTTTTCTTTCTTTCTTTTTTCTTTTATCGGATTTTTTTCTTTCTTTTTTCTTATATCGGATTTTTTTCTTTTTGTTTTCTTATATCAGATTTTTTTTTTTTTTTTTCTTTCTTTTATCAGATATTTCTTTTTTTTCTTTCTTTTATCAGATTTTTCTTTTTTTTTTCTTTTATTAGATTTTTCTTTCTTTTTTCTTTTCTCCCCTCTCCCTCCCCCCCTATTACCTCGTCCCCCCCTCCCCCCATATTATCTGGCCCCGTCCGAATCGGCGAAGAAGCCAAAAGGGGAATTAATTTGATCGCTTGGCAGACGATGCAAGACGGAGATCCAATCGCAAGCCGTCATCGGAATGTTTTTCTCTATCTTTTTTTTTTTCTTTTTTATCAGTTTTTTTTTCTTTCTTTCTTTTTTTCTTTTTTCTTTTATCGGAATGTTTTTCTCTCTTTTTTTTATCGGGTTTTTTCTTTCTTTTTTTTCTTTTATCGGATTTTTTTCTTTTTTTTTCTTTTATCGATTTTTTTTTTTTTTTTTTCTTTTTTATCAGTTTTTTTTCTTTCTTTCTTTTTTCTTTTATCGGATTTTTTTCTTTCTTTTTTCTTATATCGGATTTTTTTCTTTTTGTTTTCTTATATCAGATTTTTTTTTTCTTTTTTTCTTTCTTTTATCAGATATTTCTTTTTTTTCTTTCTTTTATCAGATTTTTCTTTTTTTTTCTTTTATTAGATTTTTATTTCTTTTTTTTTTTCTCCCCTCTCCCTCCCCCCCTATTACCTCGTCCCCCCCTCCCCCCATATTATCTGGCCCCGTCCGAATCGGCGAAGAAGCCAAAAGGGGAATTAATTTGATCGCTTGGCAGACGATGCAAGACGGAGATCCAATCGCAAGCCGTCATCGGAATGTTTTTCTCTATCTTTTTTTTTTTCTTTTTTATCAGTTTTTTTTTCTTTCTTTCTTTTTTTCTTTTTTCTTTTATCGGAATGTTTTTCTCTCTTTTTTTTATCGGGTTTTTTCTTTCTTTTTTTTCTTTTATCGGATTTTTTTCTTTCTTTTTCTTTTATCGATTTTTTTTTCTTTTTTTTCTTTTTTATCAGTTTTTTTTCTTTCTTTCTTTTTTCTTTTATCGGATTTTTTTCTTTCTTTTTTCTTATATCGGATTTTTTTCTTTTTGTTTTCTTATATCAGATTTTTTTTTCTTTTTTTCTTTCTTTTATCAGATATTTCTTTTTTTTCTTTCTTTTATCAGATTTTTCTTTTTTTTTTCTTTTATTAGATTTTTCTTTCTTTTTTCTTTTCTCCCCTCTCCCTCCCCCCCTATTACCTCGTCCCCCCCTCCCCCCATATTATCTGGCCCCGTCCGAATCGGCGAAGAAGCCAAAAGGGGAATTAATTTGATCGCTTGGCAGACGATGCAAGACGGAGATCCAATCGCAAGCCGTCATCGGAATGTTTTTCTCTATCTTTTTTTTTTTCTTTTTTATCAGTTTTTTTTTCTTTCTTTTTTTTCTTTCTTTTTTCTTTTATCGGAATGTTTTTCTCTCTTTTTTTTTTTTTCTTTTATCAGATTTTTTCTTTCTTTTTTTCTCTTATCAGATTTTTTTCTTTCTTACTTTTTTTTTTTTTTTTTTTGAAGATTTCGATCTGAAGTCGGACTTACCAATGCACGTAACGGCTTGTGTTTCATTTGTTTATCACCGGCGTTTTGGCGAGGGCACAGGCTTGGGTATTTGGTCTTGCGTTGAGAGTATGTGGTGATTGTATAGGTGTGTAGGTGTGGGTGTGGGATATGTGTGAAGGGTATTCTTGTTTGTTTTGTTTTCTTGTTTTTCTTCTTGATTCCTATTTGTGTCGTCTTTTTTTTCTCTTTCTCTATCTATCTGTCTCTCTCTATCTCTGTCTCTCTCTTTCTCTCATTCTTTCTCTCTATCTCTCATTCTTTCTCTCTATCTCTGTCTTTTTCTCCTTATCTCTGTCTCTCTCTATCTCTGTCTATCTCTGTCTACCTCTGTCTATCTCTGTCTATCTCTGTCTGTCTCTGTCTATCTCTGTCTGTCTCTGTCTATCTCTGTCTATTTCTGTCTGTCTCTGTCTCTCTGTCTATCTCTGTTTGTCTCTGTCTATTTCTGTCTATCTCTGTCTATTCTGTCTATCTCTGTCTATCTCTATCTATCTCTATCTGTCTCTCTTTCTCTCTCTCTTCCTTTCTCTGTCTCTGTCTGTCTGTCTCTCTCTCTCTCTCTCTTGGTGATTGTATATGTAGGTGTGTGTGAAGTGTAATTGTTTTTCTTTGTTTTCTTCCATTCTTTCTTCACATTTCTATCATTATCTGTATACTTTCTTTTCCTATTATGATTTCTCTCTATATCTCTGTTTGTCTGTCTGTATGTCTATCCATATGTCTGTCTCTGTCTCACACTCACATATGTGTGTGTATGTGTGTGTGTGTGTGTGTGTGTGTGTGTGTGTGTGTGTGTGTGTGTGTGTGTGTGTGTGTGTGTGTGTGTGTGTGTGTGTGTGTGTATGTGTGTGTGTGTGTGTGTGTGTGTGTGTGTGTGTGTGTGTGTGTGTGTGTGTGTGTGTTTGTGTGTGTGTGTGTGTGTGTGTGTGTGTGTGTGTGTGTGTAAATATTTCCTTTCCTCCTGTCTGTCTGTCTCTATCTTTCTCTCTTTTTTTCAGTTTCTTTTGCTCTTTCTTTCTCTCTTCATTCATCCCTCTATTCCTCCCCCCCTCCCTGCCCTACACCCTCCCTCTCCCCCCTCCCCGCCCTCCTCCGAATCAACCAAACATCAAACAAAACAAAAAAAAAAGAAAAAAATCACAAACACAACCCCCATAAAAAGACTCAATCTAAACAAACAAACAAACAAACAAACCCTTACTTCTTCCCCTCCCCCTTAACTCCTTTCTTCCCCCCCTCCCCTTTCCCCTTACCCCCCTATCCCTCCACCCTCCCCCACTCCCCCATAAACATAAAAAGAAAAAAAAAAAAAAAACGAAAAAAATACTCTCTGTGCTAGTCTGTTTATTTGTTCGTATCCGTGCGTTTGTTTGCGTTCGGATTTCATAAAAGGATAGAAAGTGTTCGATTCCCTTGATTCCATAGCACGAAGAAACGGGTTTTACAACGTGTTAAATGAATCTTCCTTTTTTCAACGGACAATAAGACTTGCACATAAAGGAGGTGGTAGGAAGAAGCAGGAAGAGATAAAGAGAGTGGAATGGGAGAGGGAGAGAGAATAAGGAGAGGGGAGTGAGAGGAAGAGGAGGAGGAAAAGGGAGGGAGAGATAAAGGGGGTAGATAGGAAAGAGTGAATAAGGAGAGAGGGGTGGGAGGATGAAGGGAGAATGATAATGATGATGAGGAGAAAGAGGTAATGGTGGTGGTGGAGGAGGGAAAAGGAGGAGGAGGAGGAGGAAGAAGAAGAGGAAGAGAAAGAGGAGGAAGAGGAGGAGGAGGAGGAAGGAGGAGGAGGAGGAGGAGGGGGAGGATGGAGGAAGAGGAAGAGGAAGAGGAAGAGGAAGAGGAAGAGGAAGAGGAAGAGAAAGAGAAGAGAAAGAGAAGAGGAAGAGAATGAGGAGGAGGTGGAAGAAGAGGAGGAAGAGGAAGAGGAAGATGAAGATGAGGATGAGGATGAAGAGAAGAATGGAGGAGGATGAGGAAGAACAATCACAAAAAGGGGAAGAGGAGGAGGAGGAGGAAAGGGGACGACGATGAGGAGGAGAATGAGGAAAAGGAGGAAGAGGA
>NW_027216180.1:0-2500 GCF_042767895.1 Penaeus vannamei | reverse complement strand
GCCATACACCTGTGATATTTGCAACAAGGCGTTCTCTCATAGAGATCATCTAGTCAAGCATATCAGAGTACACACAAAAGAGAAGCCATACACTTGTGGGACTTGCAACAGGGCTTTCTCTCAGAAAGACAGTTTGGTCAAGCATATCAGAGTGCACACACAGGTGAAGCCATACATTTGTGATGTCTGCAACAAGACATTCACTCAGAAAGGTAATCTAGACTTGCATATCAGAGTACATACAAAGGAGAAACCATACATTTGCGAGACTTGCAACAAGGCTTTCTCAGTAAAAGTTAGTCTAGTGAAACACATCAGAGTTCATACAAAGGAGAAGCCATACGTTTGTGATATTTGCAACAAGGCGTTCTCTCAGAAAATTCATCTAGTCAAGCATACCAGAGTACACACAAAGGAGAAGTCACATACATGTGAGACTTGCAACAAGGCTTTCTCTAACAAAAGCAATCTAGTTCAGCATGTCAAAGTACATACACAGGAGAAGCCATACATCTGTGAAATTTGCAACAAGGCATTTTCAGAAAAGGGTAATCTAGTGGTACACATTCGAGTACACACAAAGGAAAAGCCATTCATCTGTGACGTTTGCGAAAAGGCTTTCTCAGTAAAAGATAAACTAGTGAGACATATGAGAGTACATACAAGGGAGAAGCCATACCCCTGTGATATTTGTGACAAGGCTTTCTCAGTAAAATCTAGTCTAGTGAGACACATGGCAGTCCATACAAAGGAGAAGTCATACAGTTGAGAGATTTAACAATAAGGTCTTTTCATAGAAAAATCATCTGCAGTGAGTCATATGAGTACATGCAAGTTATAATCACACTGGCATTCGGTCGGGTTTTCTACTTTTTAGTATATATAAAGGGCACAGGTCTTATGTCTACGAGGTCTATGTATATATATGCTTTCACCCGGAGGAGACATCTCATAAGGACTCAGACTGCATTTAATAGCATGATGTTTCTGCTAAAAGAAACACGTTTTCTTGATATTATTTGGGTGAAATTGTCCTATTTTTTCTTTAAAATATTTTTTTTCCTGATTTATGCTGTACATGTTGTATTGTGTAGATCTTTCCAGGCATAATAAAATTTTACGCGCTTTGACCTGTATTTCACTGATCAAATGACAGCAACTACTGTACTGGTCGAAGCTCCTCCGCCTCCTCAATGCGGCAACTGATGGAGTTTGGCGTTTTGAAAAGAATGTTTTAGCTTCCTCTGGGGTCCTGTTCTCATAATTTCAAAGAGGAAATTCAGATGTTTCATATAAGAATCAAAATATTTCATTTTAATATTGAAAGGAAAGAATACTCATATACGATAAGACAATATGCATTAATACATATACACACCTAAACATTTGTATATGTATATATACTTACGAGTGTTTGTTTGTGTGTGTGTGTATGTATATATATATATATATATATATATATATATATATATATATATATATATATATATATATATATATATATATATATATATATATATGTGTGTGTGTGTGTGTGTGTGCGTGTGTGTATGTACATGTACATATATATGAGTGTGTGTGTGTGTGTATTTATCAATGGTACATCAAAAAATAATAAATGATAGAGATAAAATCAATAAAATCAAACAAAACATTAATAGAAAGATAAGTGATATAGTAAAATATTTACTAACATTCATGCTTCACATGGAAGAACTATAGTAAGCAAAACTTTTAAAGCACAGAACTAGAAACATCACAATATGATATACTGATACAATATTGTATAATAATACAAACACAATATGATCTAAAGACGATTATGATATGATATGATAGCATTTATATATTGATAGTGTCCTGTCCTCTCCTTAAGGAACAATAGGCGAACTTGGAACAAGAGGAAATGCTTACTAATATAGAACGAGAAATTAATTAATAAACAGTAATGAAACTGAATAATAAGAGAAACAGATAATAGAAGATAAAACAAAATGTTCATTAAAAAATATATACGCTTCATTTTGAAGAATAATTGCAAACAAAATTTTTAAAGCACAACAGAATGAATGAATTGAACGAAATAGTAATTAATATTCATTAAATAAATCGGCCAGAGGAATAATTGTTAGTCAAGTATAAACACAAAATATAATTGAGATATTTCATGATGTTCACTTACTAGGGATCGGAAAGTAAATATAATTGCACGTACTTTCTTTTTAACGGTTATCATCATCGATGTCATCAACATAATTACCATCAGAACATTACATACGATTACATAATTACATTCAATTGTATGTTTTGTTATTGTTAATTCAATCATTATTATTACCGGTATTATCATTATGGCCACTGCCACCATCAGCATTATCATCATGAATATTATCCTCATGTGTGGGTGTGGGTGTATGTATGTATGTATGTATGTATGTATGTATATATATACATACACACACGCACACACACACACACACACACATACACACACACACAC
>NW_027216176.1:0-8830 GCF_042767895.1 Penaeus vannamei | reverse complement strand
ATGTCATGACAACAAAAGAGTTACTACGCTTTTGTTGTCATTTCCATTGTTGGAGTTGGTGGCAGAAGTTACTGTTTTAATCATTGTTCTTTAATTATTGTTATTATTGATGTTACCATTGTCATTGTTCTCTAAGGTTTATTACAATTTCATATCAGCATTACTGTTGTAGTTCAGGTTCCTATTTATATCATCATAAGTGTTATTATCGTGGTTATTACAATTTTCATTATCTTTATCAAACTTACTTTCGTGGTATCGGTATCATTACTTATCGCATCTGTAACGGTATAGGTCACGCAATCTAGTTTTGCAATTGCAATTCTTTTATATTCACAGTTACTGTATTATGATCTGCATAAGCAAATAACATGTTAATCTGATAACTACTGCATTTCATCCCATGTGGAAGTATGAGTCCTTGGCATTTCCGTCATATATCAATTTCACTATCATTACAAAGGTATGCAGGTATGCAGCTTAGTAGGAGTGAACAGAATGATTAGTTCTTCAATGTAAAGAAAAATAATAATACTCTCTGAATTCCTTCCCGGCCAACTGAAAAGGCGCATCAACAGAGCACCTTGAAAAGGGGCCATGAAATCTGTCTCAGTTCAAGTTGATCCAGAAACTAACGGGTCACCGTATCAGGGCCGCCCACCCACCCCCGGGTCACCGTATCAGGGCCGCCCACCCACCCCACCCTCGCCCGGGAATATAAAGGGCAGGAGCCGCCTTCGCCAAGCACACCCTGCCGAAGCGCCTCCCCGCTCACTTCCCTCACCCTGCCATTCACCATGGCTGCCTGGATGAGCTTGGTAAACAACTCGATAAGCTCTCCTTTTCGCCTTTCTCTCTTTTCACGCTCATATTTCAAAGTTAACTAGATTTGATGTAATATGAAATGATTTGTCCATATGATCTACATCTCATGCCCTTTAACCTTTCAGTTCAAATAATCGTTTGTTTGTTTTTCTTTCTTTTTTTCAGGCGCTGTTGTCCGTCCTTACGGTTAGCACACTAAGCTTGCCTCGCCCCGATGAAAGTGCCTACAGGATTCCTCAAGTAGGAACCGGCAGACGTTCCCAGTACTACGTCCTGCACAGTGATGGCACCTACAAGTACGGTCATGACACCGGAGAGGGAGCCTTCGAGAGTGCACGATCATCTACGCCAGGACAGCAACGAGGTTCTTTCGGCTATGTGGCTCCCGATGGCAAGCCAATTAGCCTTCACTATGAGGCAGGTGAGGGAGGCTTCGTCCCTCAGGGTGCTCACCTTCCCGCCACGCATCCAGATTTCGAGTCTGCGCACGCCCAAGCTCGCGCACGCGCTCCTTTCGTCGACCCTCTAGCCGATCCAAACGCAGATGCTTCCTACGGATTCGACTTTGAAGGACAAGCTCACGCTCGCTCCGAGCACAGTGATTCTGACGGCAACGTGCGTGGCTCTTACTCTTACACCGATGACCAAGGTCGCACTCGCACTTACTCCTACACTGCTGGCAGAGGCACCGGTTTCGTGGTGGAAGGCAGTGATCTTCCTACCGCGCCACAAGACTCCAACTCCACTCCCGCCGCCACTCGACTTTCCTCTGGAACTCCATTCTCTCCCTCTCGCCTGGGAACTGGATATTCGGCCACTCCAGGGGCCTCCTCTCACATCGCTGGCTCCTCTGCTGCTTCTCCAGCCACTCGTGCTGGCGCCTCTCCCTCTGCAGGAGGAGCCGCCTCTTCTCGGCAGAGCGCCGCCAACCCAGATGGCTCGTATTCCTTCTCTTTTGACGCCGGGGATCACTCCAGAGCCGAATCTGCTGATGGAAACCTCAACGTCCAAGGACACTTTTCCTTCGTAGCAGATGACGGAGTCACACGAAATGTTAACTACGAAGCAGGTGCCAACCGAGGATTCCAGGCTTCGGGAGACCACCTTCCTACTGCTCCTCAACCTCATTCCGCCTCTAGACCCGCAGCAACTTCCTTTGCTTCTCACACTCCTTCCCTCAAGTCTGGCCCTGCCGCCTCCACCTTCTCTCGTCCTTCAAGTCACAGCTATTCCGACTCGGGTTCAGCCTCCTCCCCCTCCAGGATCGCCACTGGACGTCCATTCGGAGAAGCTAACACGCGCACTCAAACGCGTCCTGATGGCAGCTATTCCTTCTCCTACCAGACTCCCACTCACTCCCGAGCAGAGTCTGGCGACGCAGATAACAATGTTGACGGCAACTTCGCCTTTGTAGCAGATGACGGCCAATCAAGAGCTATCAGCTATGAAGCTGGATCTGATACGGGATTCATTGCTGAAGGAGCTCACATTCCCGTAGGACCTGAGGTTCCCGGGGCACCATCCGGTCAGCCAACTGGGAGGATTGTTCCAGTACGACAAACTCCCTTCGTCGACCCTCTCGCAGACACCAACGCTGATGCCTCCTACAGCTTCGCCTTCGATTCGGACCAATACTCTCGCTCAGAGTCAGCCGACGCCGACGGGAACGTCCAGGGAACTTACACGCTGCTCGACGACCAAGGAACACGCCGCACTTACCGTTTCCGCGCCGGAAAAGGTGTAGGATTCGAGAAGGAACAAGTCTCCACGTCTCGTGGTGCTTCGCCCTTCCGCTCCTCGTCCCCTTCCTCCTCAGCTCCAACATTACACTCGCCCTCAAGCCCTTCCACTTACACCGCTAGTACTGTTTCGTCCCCGAGATATCCTTCTGCTGCTGCCTCCACGTCCTCTTCGTCCGCCGGAGGATTCAGGTCAACCTCCGGACCAGGATTCCAGCTGCGTCAGTACGACGCCACCAAGAACCCACACAAGGTCGGTTACGTCCTCACCTTCGACAACTGAGAAGCGCATTTGCTCTTCCAAATGTCCGACGTCAGCGCGAAAACTGGATTTGGAAGTCGATTGTTGCTTCTCTTTTGCAGACTTCATATCGATTCCATACTGTAGTGTAAGGAGACGTATGATATTTATTGTATATATTACTGAAAATCATAAGAAACCATAACTATAGATGTATAGCCATGCATGTAAAAAACTAAAAATCAAAAAAGTAAAACACGATTTACTTTTGCATTGTACTTCATCCTTAGTAACTATATATATGCTTCATGATATCTTTCATTTGTATTACAATTTAAAACTTGCTTTCCCTAACAACAGCAGATGTGTTCTAACGCATTTACCAGTAAAGTGTTTTTAACGGATCTAGAAAATTAAAAGTTCTTTAAATGTGAGACAAGCAGTTTGATTTCACTTGCGATTGATTATTTCTCTTTCGTAACTACTAATATGTGAGTAGACTCAGGTGATACTTATTGTGTATAGTGTTGAAAAATGACTAAAAAGCATTGCGGATATATGCATGTGACAAAAAGAGAATATTAATCATTAAAACCCGTTATCAATTAATAATACTTCATCGCACGGAAAACTCATAACACAAATTATTCAACAGTATTGCAATTAAAAACCGTAAGTTTCCCAGCAACAGATATTTATTGTATATATTGTTAAAAGGCACAAGTAAACTTTATTATAGCTACATAGACACGCATTTAAAAGAGAGAAAAAAAATAATAATTAAACTTGCGAGTTATTTTTGTATACTTCATCCCTGGAAATTTTCCGAGATTCGCAGTTTAACATGTTGAACAATAACAGTAAAAGGAGATACCAAAAGCTGCATTACAGTATGAAAATGGGTATTAGAATAATTTCTCTATGTTACGGAAACTTACTGGCATCAGTATAACAGAGCCTTCCATTACATTAGTGATATTATTCAATAAAGGAGTAACATTAAAATGGTGGTAAAGTGTTGATATTTATAATGATGATGATCACTAATAACGCCAACGACAGTAATGATAAATGTCATAGTCATAAATATTACAATAATGACCATGAAACTGTTACTGATAATGATAACAATGATAATAAAAACCCTATTACACACAATAACAGTAATAATAATACCGATGAATAATAAAGAAAAATGATAATGGTCGTAATTATGTTGACATCACTTACCACTTAGCTCTTTTTATCATTTTATCATTTTATGATCGTTATTTTCACCAATAAAACATATTGGTGTTACCACCACTGGCATTAGCAGCATGTCTGCTGTTTTCGACTTATAGGTGATTATAGTTATCGTTATCATTGGTTTTATTCCATTATCGTTATACTTATCATCATTCATATTAGCGATATTAGTAGCAATATTAGGATTGATAGTATCGCTATCATTATCATATCAACGATAATATCAATGATGATTATGATAATAATAATAATACTAATAATAATAATAATAATAAAGATAATGTTAATAACAGTGATAATAATAATATCCGCATCATCATTGAACAGTTGGATCGCTGCAACGATATGCTGTGGCACCGCTGCAGAATCGCCTCCAGCTACTCCACGCATATATCCTTCTATCCACTCCCACTCCCAACCCTCCTCCACTAACACCTCCATACCCAACCCTCCTCCACCCACACGCCCCATACATACACACCCCTTCTTACCCAACTCCAGCTCACCTCCACCCACACCCCCCTTATTATTATAATGACAGCAATAACTACAAGGACTCAGAGAGCGCATACCTCCGCCAGGGTAGCAGGGTCACTGATCCAATAAAAATATTCACGCTTGAAGAATTACATTGAAGTCATCCCTTTCTCAAGTACGCTGGTAACGTTCGCGTTTACCTCTTTAATTCTAATGGATCTTTTTTTTTTTTTTTTTTTACCCTGCACCCTCCGGACAATGATCCGGATCACCTCCAAAATTTAATGTCATCTAAGCTGGGCTAAGACTCAACTCTGGTAAAAAAAAAAAAAGATAACAAAATAATTAATAATAATAATAATTAATAAATAACTAAATAAATAACTAAATAACTAAAAGTAATAATGATAATAATAATAATTAATAAATAATAGATAAATAAATAGTAATACAAATCATAAAAATATGTTCATAGCTTCTTGAGTTCTCCTGCTAACCAGCTAACCATCATTATCAACATCATTGTTATTTTTAGTATTATCATTACTATTCTTATTGTTGTCGTTATTATCGTTACTATTGTTGTTATTATTATATTATTATTTTAATTATCATTATTACCATTATCTTTATTATTACTGTTACTATCATAATTGTTGTTATTAATATTAGAGTCATTTTCACTATTATTACTATTGTTCCTGTTATCTTTCTCATTATAATCGTCATCATCATGGTCATTATCATCCTCATCATTATCATCATTATTATCATAATAATCATTATTATCATTACTACTTGTATTGTTATTATCATTACAACTACTACTATTATTATATATTTAGAGAAAGAGGGCGAGGGCGGATGAAGAGAGAGAGAGAGAGAGAGAGAGAGAGAGAGAGAGAGAGAGAGAGGGCGATTGGAGATTGGAGAGAGGGAGACGCAGACGGACAGAAAAAGTAACCGGGAGAGAGAGAGACTGACAGACACGAAGAGACAGAGGGAGAGAGATAAAAGGAGTGAGACAGACAGACAAATCAAGAGAAAAAGAGAAAGAGAGACAGAAAAAAGAAAGAGGGGAATAAAAAGAATTGTTGTTACTCTTACCTTTATCATTATCGTGATTAATATTATTATGATTATCACCATTGTTACCATTATCATTGTTATCATCATTATTATTGTCATTACCATTATAATTATTTCTATTATCATTGTTAGCATAATTGTTATATTGTCATTATCATTATCACTTGAAATATTTTCACTACGATTACCATGGCTGTTAGCATTATAATATTGTTAATGTCAGTATCATTATCATTGGTACTATTATTATAACAATTATTATCATTAACATTGCGGTTATCATTAATGCTGTCATTAATAATATCATAATTTTTACTATTATTATTAATATTATTTTATCACTATTATAATCATTGTCACTCTCGTTGCTATTATCATTATTTTGTTATCAGTATCATTATTATCATTATCATCAATTTTATTGATATTGCTTTTATTGTTATTGTACTTATTATTATTGTTATCTTTAGAATTATTATCATTGTAATTTATAATATTTCTATTATTGTTATTATCATTATCACAACGATATTTTCGTAGTTTTCACTATTGTTATGATAATATTCGTTTTATTATTACTATCGTCACTATATTTGTCATTGTTGATATTACTAAAGTTCGCATCATTATTATTATTTGTGTTATTATCGCCATCATCTTATACTTTTACTATCCAAATTATCAACAGCAGCACTATTTTATCATTATCATTATCATTATTATTTGTTGTTGTTGCTATCATTACTGTCATTATTACTATAATTATTATCATTATTATTACTGCCATTTTAATTATCATTATTATTATTATTATTAAATATCATCATTCCTGTTGTTAACATTACCATTATCAATATTATTGTTTTAATTACTATTACTATCTTTATCATTACAACTATTATCATTACCATGTTTATTATTTTCATTAATATTATCATTATCATCATTATCAGTATTGTTATCAGCATTATTTATTATTATCATCATTATTATTATTATTATCATTATTATTATTATTATTATTATTATTATTTTTAGTAGTAGTAGTAGTAGAAGTAGTAGTAGTAGTAGTAGTAGTAGTAGTAGTAGTAGTAGTAGTAGTAGTAGTAGTAGTAGTAGTATCATTATTATTATTATTATTATTATTATTATTATTATTATTACTATTATTAGTAGTAGTAGTATTATTATCATTATTACTATTATTCTCATCATTATTATTATCATATTATCATTATTATTATTATTATTATTATCATTATGATTATCATTTTACTGTTATTACCACTATTACTATTATCATTATCATCATTACTACTATTTTTATTTTTCTCACTATTATTTTTGCTATCATCATTACTGCCATTATCTTTATCAATATTTTTGTTATTATTATTCTATCATTATTATTTTCATTACTGTTATTCCTATTGTTATTATTATTAATATTATTAGCATCACTACTATTATTATTGCTATCATTATTAATACCATTGTTATTATTATCATAAATATCATTATCATTATCATTAGTGCATTTTTTCCTTTCTTTTTGGGGGGTATTATTACTATTACTATTCCAAATACTGTTTTCAGTTTCAACATTCAAATTAGTATCAGAGGCGGGTCTTCCATGGTCTTCCATGGTGGCACCCGCCCCCATTGCAGTCTGATTGGCCACCCCGTGTGCCCCCCCCACCCAAGAGTCATTGACCCTTTATATATTAATATATATTTATATATAATATATATATATAATATTAACAAATAATAATATATAATAATCACACAGCAAGATAAAAATATAAACAATGTGTAACTGTACAATATAAATATTGAAGTAGGCAGTCTTAATTTTTGTTTCTTTTGGGCGGCCCCGCTAGATTTATTGGTGTTACCCCCTGTGTCCCCACCAGAAAATTCTCAGGACCCGCCACTGATTAATATCATTGTTCTTACTATTTTTATTATTAACATTCTATTATCATCATTATCATTATTAACATCATTATTTATATTATCATAGATGTGTCCATCATTATATTAGTATCATTGTTCTTACTATTTTTATTATTAACATTCTATTATCATCATTATCATTATTACCATCATTATTTATATTATCATTGATGTGTTCATCATTATATTATTAACACCATCGTCATCATAATTGTTATCATTATTATTATACGTTTATCATTATCATCCTCAGTTCCTCTTATTTCTTTCATTATCATTATCATCCTCATTTCCTCTTATTACTATCATTATCATTATCATCCTCATTTCTTCTTATTACTATCATTATCATTATCATCCTTATTTCCTCTTATTACTATCATTATCATTATCATCACCTTTACTATCATTATCATTATCATCGTCTTTTTTTTGTCATCAGTATTGTTCCGAAAATTATTGTTACTGTCATTAGTACTATCCCTTTTATCATTATTACTATAATTATTATCTTTATTATTGACATCATCATTATTATTATTATTACTATTGTAAGCATTGCTACTGTCATTGCTATTATTATCATTATCTTTATTTTTATCACCGTTGTTGTATTTGTTAGCATTACTATTATTATTTTCATTATCATCATTATCATCAGCATTATTATAATTATCAAAATCATTTGGTTTTCATGTAAGGGATATCTATAGTTAGACTAAATCTCTTATTTCCATCAGAATTAATCTATCACTATCAATGTCATCGTCATAAGTATCATCATATTTGTAATCATGATATTATTCTCATAATCACCACCATTGTAATTATTGTTATCATCATCACTGCCATTTTTATCATTACCTTCATTACCATCATTATCATAATCATCATTATCGTCATTATCATTACCATAATTAACATCAGTTATTGATCCATTATCATTTCAATCCCAAATGTCATTTATATAATCTTTACTATTCTTTAATTTCCATCGCCATCATTAGGAGCAACAGTACATGTTGCTATGATTAAAGCACCAGCAGAGGCAGTATCAGTAGCAGAAATTGCATTTAAATGTAGCCCCATCAACACTATCCATCACCATAATTGATATTACTTTTACTGTCACTACTTACTCTCGTATTAGTCATGTCATTATTCTATAATCATCAAAATCATCATAACTAATAATATCATTATTACTATCACTGTTGTAATTTCCTATTTCATTTTCATCCTTATTGTTGTT
>NW_027216174.1:2500-5000 GCF_042767895.1 Penaeus vannamei | reverse complement strand
TTGTTTATTTATCTACCGGGCTGTCTGTCTATCTGTTTGTCTACTTGTGTTTTTTTTCTCTCTCATTTTCTTTCTTTGTCTTTCTCCCTTTCTCTTTCTCTTTCTTTTTCATTTTCTCTCTCTCTCTCTCTCTCTCTCTCTCTCTCTCTCTCTCTCTCTCTCTCTCTCTCTCTCTCTCTCTCTCTCTCTCTCTCTCTCTCTCTCATCAACATCAATATCAACATCATCAGTATCATCATCATCATTATCATTACTTCTACCATAATTACTACTATATGTTTTATCATCATTATTATCATTTGTTATTGCTGTTATTACTTTTACCATTACATTCATCATCATTATCGCTATCATTTTTATCAAACCAAATGATTTCGCTCATTTTAAAAATCACCTTTTCCTTTTTTCGCCCTTCAATCCTTCCTTATTCTCCCCCTTCTATTACTACTACTTCTTCTTTTTCTTCTTCATCACCTTTTTCTTCTTCTTCTTCTTCTTCCTCCTCCTTCTCCTCCTCCTCTTCATTCTCCTTTTCCTCACTCATCATCCTCTTCCTCTTCCTCCGCGTCTTCTTCTTCTTCTTCATTTTCCTCAGTTTTGACTTCTTTTTCCTCTTCCACCTCTTCATCATCATTATCATCATCATCATCCCCCTTCTCCTCTTCCTCTTCCTCCTTCCTCCTCCTCCTCCTCCTCCTCCTCTTCCTCCCTCCTCCTCCCCCTCCTTTTCCTCCTCCTCCCTCCCTCCTCCTCCTTCCCTCCTCCTCCTCCTTCCCTCCTCCTCCTCCATCCTCATCCCCCTCTTCCTCCTCCTCCTCCCTCCTCCTTCTCCTCCTCCTCCCTCCCTCCTCCTTCCTCCCTCCTCCTCCTCCCTCCCTCCTCCTCCCTCCCTCCTCCTCCTTCCCTCCTCCCTCCTCCCTCCTCCTCATCCTCCTCCCTCCTCCTCCTCCTCCCTTCCCCTCCTCCTTTCTCCTCCTCCTCCTCCTCCCTCCTCCTCTCCTCCTCCTCCTCCTCCCTCCTCCTCTTCCTTCCTCCTCCTCTTCCTCCCTCCTCCTCCCCCACTCCTCCTCCTCCTCCTCTTCCTCGTCGTCCTCCTCCTCCATCCCTCCTCTTCCTTCTCCTCCTCCTCCTCCTCCTCCCCCCTCCTCCTCCTCCTCCTCCTCCTCCTCCTCCTCCTCCTCCTCCTCCTCCCCTCTTCTTCATCTTCTTCATCTTCTTCTTCCTCTTCCTCCTCTTCCTCCCTCCTCTTCCTCCCTCCTCCTCCTCCTCTTCCTCCTTCCTCCTCCTTCTCATCATCATTCTAGATGCCTCCCCATCTTCCTTACGTTATTTCACAGCCGTAATTCCTTCGCTCCGTCACGCCCACAACGCCACAAACCTCCCGGGGAATCAGACGCAGCCGAGTGGGCGTCCTGCGTTTATGAGGCAGAACAAAATCTCCTCTTCCCGCCCCCCCCCCCTCACACAATACACCTCATTAATGGGCGGCTTCGAATTTCCTCCTCGAAGACGTGAGATTTTCTTGTTTGCATATAGACCGCCTGCTTTCTTGCAATAACTCATGCATGATGTGGCAATCAACGTTCGCGCGATTTTTTTTTTTTTTTTTTTTTTTTTTTTTTTTTTTTTTTTTTTTTTTTAGCAAGGCAAGGGTACTAATCAAGTGAAAACTGGCTGAGACTGAGGGTTGGTCACCGAGGGGGTGTGAGGTGCTGCGGGCGGCGTGGGCGGGCGTTATGGCGTGGGGATGGGTGCTGTGGGTGGAGGTAGAGAGTATGATGAGGCGGAGGTGGAGGTGGGAGGGGATGGTTGTGGGTTTCATGGGGAGGGGGTAGAGGAAAGGGGTTTGAGGTCCTGTGGGGGGCGGGAGTAGAGGCTAGGGAAGGTTTGGGTGTTGTGGGGCGGGCGGGGGTGAAGGTCGGGGGTGCATGTGTTATGTGGTGGATGTGAAGGTCGGGGGTGCATGTGTTATGTGGAGGGGATGAAGGTAGGGGGTGTATGTTGTCGGGAAGAAGGTAAGGGGTGGGGGGTAATGGGTGACACGAGGATGTAGTAGTGGAAGAGGTCATCATAGAGAGGGTGTGGATATAGGGGTGTTTTGGGGAGGGAGAGGTAGGGGGGAAGAGGGTGTCATGGAGGGGAGGGACGGTGTTATGAAGGTACAGAGATGAAGACAGTGCCTGTTATGAAGTAGAGACGGCACTAATAGAATAGAAAACATTATACTAATTAGTTCAAACAAAGGTGTTTAGACGTGCTAGGTGGTCGAGGAAATTGTAAATACGGTGAGTGTTTTGAAGCAGTGGCGACAGTAGTATATCGTATTAAGAAAGTGTTACACTATTAGTTCTGCCAAATGAGTTTTTAAACGTACTACGGGGTCGAGGAAATCAGCAAAACGTAGTTGAAGATGGAGTTACAAAGCGATCGACTGTAACGTGAGAAAGACAGATCTGAGACAGGGAAAGCTGGAAGTGACTAATGCTGGTCGTTCCGAAAG
>NW_027216173.1:7500-8824 GCF_042767895.1 Penaeus vannamei | reverse complement strand
TCATGATAATGATAATAATAACAATTATTATGATTATGATAATAATAATAATAATTGCATCAAGAGTAATAAAAATGATGATAATGATAATGACAATAATAATAACGTAATGAGGAGAGTAATGATAAAATAATCGTGATCATGAAATTGGGCAATAATTAAAATAATAATGAAAATAACGCTGATGATTATAAAAAGGAGGATAACAAAAACAAAAATAATGATGATAATAACAGAAGCGATGATGATAATGATGATAACAATAATAGAAATGACATTAATAATCATAGCAATAGCAAAAAAGGATGATAACAACAATAATAATAATGATATTAAAGACAACAACAGAAAACAACGACAACATTGATAATGATAATTGTAATACTAATAATTGTAATACCAATGATAAAAGTGGTAAGAAAAGTGATGGTAATACGGATAATTTTTAGAGTAATAGTGTATAACAATAGTAATAATAGTAATAATGATTATGATAATGATAATAATGATAATGATATTGTAACAGCGATATCAATGATAGTGATAATAATAATAATGATAATAACAATAATGATAATAGTAATAATAATAATAATAATAATAATAATAATAATAATAATAATAATAATAATAATAATAATAATAATAATAATAATAATAATAATAATAATAATAATAATGATAATAATAATAATAATAATAATAATAATAATCCTCATCATAATGATAATAATGATGATAGTAATATTAGTGATGGCGATGATAACGATGATAATAATGATAAATCAATAATTATATTGATAATACTAATGATAATGATATTAATGATAAAGATGATAATAATAATGATAATGATAGTAATGATGATAATGATGATAACAATGGTAATAACAATGAAAGTAATAACATTAATGATAAGTATTACAATAATAATGATAATGATAATAGATATAACAATGATAATATGTATATCAGCAACAATATTAATGATAATGATGATAATGATGATAAGGGTAATGATAATTATTATAATACTAATGACAACAACAATATGAGAATGATGATATGATTATATAATAAAGATAATGATCATATAATGATAGTAATAATAATGATAAAAATGAAATTATATAATAGTACAGTGATTATCATAATTATAATAGTAATGATAATAATAACAATGATATTAACAATAATGATAATGATAACAATGATAATAACAATGATAATTTTAATAACGCTAATGATAATAATAATAATAGTAATAACAACACAAACAACAACAACAGCAATAATAATGATAATGATGATAATGATAATAATA
>NW_027216172.1:5000-8822 GCF_042767895.1 Penaeus vannamei | reverse complement strand
TACACTCTTACAAAAGCGAACTGCGCCAAATATCAGTCCATTCTTTAACAAACAGAAACAAAGTCCATTCTTTAACAAACAGAAGCAAACAGAAAACGAAAGAAAGCGGACAGGACCGGCGGCCGAAGAAGCCTCGGTGGGGAACCGTGCGGCCGCCGCATCCTGCTATTTTGCATAAAAAACATGACTTTCAAGTTTCGTGGATTCCTTTCTTCCTTCGTTCTTTCCTTCTTTCGTTTTTTTCTTCCTTCTTTCTTCGCGAGGGAGGAGGATCGGAAAGGACGGTGATTCGCGCTAGGAAGGGAGAAGGATTTGGGAGGATTTAAAATTCTTCGATGATCGTGTTGCAAATAAGACGAAGGATTGCTCGACGAAATTAAATGATTGGGAATGAAGTGATAATTCTTTGGAAAATGTTGGTTTTCCATGTCGAGCCTTAAATGTATGTGATATTCTACGAAATTCTTATAAAGATCGGTGTTAGTTTTCCCTGTGGTGGTAGAATGCTGTGAAAAAAAAATGGTTTGGGTGTGTCAAGTATTTGTAGGAAAATATAATAAGAAAATAATTCTCGGTTTTCCCTGTGCTGCAACAGGCTATGGAAGAAAAATGGGGTTTAATTGTGTGAAGGTATTTTAGGGAAATTATACGAGGATTGGATCTTCGTTTTCCTTCTGTGATGGATGTTATGAACGAAGGGTTTGTGCGGATGTGCAGTTGAATGACGCGGCAGGAAGTCGTAAAGCGCGTGTAGGTTTACGTTGCTTCCTCGGACACAGCGTGGAAGGACGTGCGACGTGGAGGGACCTGGGGGACGTCCGATCCTGGCGAATATGGCGGACTCAAGGATCGTTAGGACGTCCTACGAGGATCTCCGACACGAAGGAAGTCCCTTGTTTGAGAAAAAAAATAATGGAAACGGAAGGACATGCGGCGTAGGAGAGCAGCGGCGGCTTCGAGGGTGTGCGCACTTAGGAGTGGGAAGGGGAAGGGGAAGGAGAGGGGTGGAGGATAAAAGGGGGGGAGGGGGTGTGGGGGGGGGGGGAAAGGGGAAAAAGGGGGGAGAGGTGAGGGGGGGAAAAAGGGGGGGAAAAGGGGAAAAGGTGGGGGAAAAGGGGGGGGGGAAAAAAGGAGGGGGGGGGGGAAGGGGGAAGGGGGGGGGGGAAGGGAAGGGAGGGGGGGGGTGAAGGAAAAGGGGGGGGGGGGGGAGAAGAGGGGAAAAAAGGGGGGGGGATAAAGGGGGGGGGAAGGGGAAAGGGGGGGGGGAGGGGGGAAAAAGGGGGGGGAAGGGGGGGAGGAAAAAGGGGGAAAAAGGGTGGGGGGAAAGGGGGGGGCGAGAAAAAAAGGGGGGGGGAGGGAGAGGGGGGGAAGGGGGGGGGAGGAGAGAAAAAAGGGGGGAGAGGCGAGGGGAAAAGGGGGAAAAGAGGGTGGGGGGGGAGGGGGGGAAGGAGCGAGGAGGAGAAACGGAGGGGGGGCCCCGTTGCCGTTTTTTGGAAAAGGGGAAAACCCTTCCCCGGTACCCCGGGGGGGGGGGGGTTGGGGGGGGGGGGGGGTTTCGGGGGGGGGGGGGGGGAGAGGGGGGGGGGGGTAAAAAATTTTGGGGGGGATGGGTGGGGGGGGGAAAGGGGAAAAAAGGGGGGAAAAAAATTTGGGGGACCCTTTTTGGGCCCCGGTTTTGAGTGTTTGGGGGGGGAAAAAAGGGGAGGGCCCCAACCAAATTCCCCCTCCGGGCCCAAAAAATTCCTTTTTTTGGCCCCGGTCCCCCCCACCCGGGTAAGCAAAAAAGGAAAAAAAACCCTAGGGTTTTGGGGGAAAAAGGGGGGGGAGGAAAAGGGGGGGGGGAAAGGGAAAAAGGGAAAAAGGGTTTTGGGGAGATTTTTTCCTTTTAAAAAAAAATTTTTCCTTTTTCCTCCCCGGTTTTGCGCAATTGAGGGGCCCCCTTTCTTTTTTGTTTTGTTTTTTTTTTTTCTTTCCCCTTTTTTAAAAGGAAAAATCTTTTTGGGGAACCCCAAACCCGGGAGATGGAAAAGCCAAATTTTTTTTAAACCCTTTGGGGCCGGGGGCCGGGTTCCGGCCCCCCCCAAAAAACCGGGGTTTTCCCCTTTTTTTTTTTCCCCCAAAAGGGCCCCCCCCCCAAAAATTTCTTTTTTTTCTTTTTGAAAAAAATTTTTTTTTTTTTTAAAGGGCCCCCCTTTTTTTTTCCCCCGGCAAAAAAGTTTTTTCCTTTTTTCTTTTTATAAAGCCCGATTTTTTTTTCTTTTTTTCCCCCTTGGTTTTTTTTTTTTTAAAAAATTTTTTTTCCCCTTTTTTCCCCCCAAATTTACCCCCCCCAATTAAAAACCCCTTTTTTTTCCCCCCGAAACCTTTTTCCCCCTTTTTCCTCTTTCCTTTTTCCCCCCCAAAAAGTTCCCCTTTTTTTTTTTTTCCCTTTTTTCCCCCCAAAAGAGTCCCCTTTTTCCCCTTTTTCCCTTTTTAAACCCCCCCCCCTTTTTTTTTCTTTTTCCCCCCCTTTTTTTCCCTTTTTTTTTTTTTTCCTTTAAAAAAAATTCTCTTTTTTCCCTTTTCCTTTTTTCCCTGGGGAAAACCCCAAAAAGGGTTTCCCCTTTTCCTTTTCCCCCCCCGGCCCCTTTTTTCCCCTTTTTTTCCCCCATAAAAAACCCCTTTTTTTTTAAAAGGCAGTCCCCCCCCTTTTTTCCCCCCCCAAACCCCCGCTCCTCTCTTTCCTCTTTCTTTCCCCTTTCCTCTCCAAAAAAACCAGCTCCTCTTTTTTTCCTTTTTTTTTTTTTCCTTTTTCCCCTCTTTTTTTCCCGCCAAAGCCAGCTCCTCTCTTTCCTCTTCTTTTCTTTCTTTCCTCTCCGCCAAAGCCAGCTCCTCTCTTTCCTCTTTTTTTTCTTTCTTTCCTCTCCGCCAAAGCCAGTTCTTTTCCCTTTTCCTTTTTTCCCCAAAAAAAGCTCCTCTCTTTCCTCTTCTTTTCCCCTTTTTTTCCTCCCAAAAACCCCCCCCAAAAAAATAAGGGGGGGTTTTGGGGGTTTTCGACCCCCGGGGGGGAAAACCAGGCGGCTTAAATGCTGCGGGTATCGAGGGTATGCCCATAGGGAAAAGGGAGAAAAGGAAAGGGAGAGAGACACACACACCCCGGAGAAGAAAACACAGAGAGAGACAAAGGGAAAAGAGACAGAAAAAGAGAGAAAAGAAAAGAAAAAAAAAGAAAGGGGGGAAAAAAGAGGGAGAAAAAGGGGAAAAAGGGAGGGGAGGAAGAAAGGTTCTCTTTTAAGACTAGCTTTATTTTTTGCGTCGAAATGAGGTACAAGGAAAGGGTGTTGGGACGGAAAAAATTTTTCATGTTGGCCTGTTTTGTGTTTATATCTATATGTATGTTTTTTTTATTTTTTTTTTTTTGTTTTGTTTTTTTTTTTTTTTATTTTATTTTATCCCCCCCCCCATCAATCTATTTTTATCTTCTATCTATCTATCTATCTACCTTTTCTATTTTTTTTTTTTTTTTTGGGGGAGAAGGAGAAGAAGAAGAAGACAAAACAGACAGACAGAAAAAACGGGCCAGACAGAAGAAGAGGGGTAGACTCAATAAAGAGGGGGAAACAAAAGGGGGGGAGAGATACACCCTGGCAACGAGTGGAGCGTTAATGGGCGTAGACGGGAGTGCAGATTCAAGGGATAGGGGTAAGGTGAAGGGCGACTTGAAGGACGCAGAAGACGAAGGAACAGCTCGTTTTCGGGTAAGGCGGGAAAGGGGGGGGGGTAAAAAGGGGGGGGGGGGAGGGGTGTAAAGCAAATGGGAAACAAGTACACGGAAAATATTGT
>NW_027216170.1:7500-8816 GCF_042767895.1 Penaeus vannamei | reverse complement strand
AAAAAAGGTAAATGCCTGTACAAGAAAGTAACAGAGGTGCCTACTAGACCGAAGTTTACTGCTGTGCCTCTCCATCTTTTGAAGCGACCAACCACAATCAAAGTTTCCTCACTGGTGACGTGAGGAAAGGCATTTTTTCCTTCTTAGGGGGTATAAGACATACTACCTTTACCTTCTTGGTTAAATGCCTTATCATTATACCTATTGATAAAGAAATTAAGATGATATGGTAAGCATCCATAAAACTGGATTTTCCCTGTAACAACCAATATGGGCAAAAAACATATGAAATCCTTACTTTACCCATTTTCTAATGTGGTTTCCTAAATATTAGTTGCAAAGGGAAAATCACTGAGTTTTTGACTGCCTGATATGTGTCTGAAATGCTTTCATTCCTTGATTTTACAAAACTTTAATTATAGATGATTTCCTAGATAAGTTACCCACTCATTCCTAAGTGCCAAAATATCCACATAAATAAAAAACAATCAGTAAACAGTGAACACAAAGTGCAGGTTAGTGCAGGTTATGTCCAAGTGCCATGGAATCCAACACCAGCACCCAGAAACATTCTGGGTGTTTTCAATATTTGAGAAGTACTCACCCCAAAAGGAGTCCTCCCACAACTTGAAGTCAGCTGTAGTAATCAAATTGTTCATATAAATACCCCTGAATTGCAATCCACTTTCTTAACCCATATAAAGAAAAGAATACAAAACTGCAGGAGAGGGAGGAAGAGGTTTTGGAATACCTGTACACTATTGGCCTTCTACCAATATCTCATTCTCCCCTGATAATATGTGTACATGTAAAAAAGACAGGAATGGGAGTGGCTCATTTCATAATGCAAGATGTGTATTTCAAACATAATGTGTTGTGAAATTACTGGTTCTAATTCATACCTTTTAAACTTTTGAAAAAAAGTCCAGATAACATTCTGATTTGTCTTCTTCAAGAAAAGTCCAATTCACTACCCTTACCTTGTGGAAAGATTGTAATTCATTTGACCCTTGTCTTACAAACTTCATACCTTCATACTTGAAATTCCAATCTCTTAATCTACAATGTAACCTACATAGAATTTCAACTCACCACCATCACTCAATGTGCAGCAGTAGTTGCACACTTCCTTCAGGGCTTCCACCTCTCGTTCAAGCCAAACATAAAGCTGGAAACGTAGCTGTCCACCGTCAACCTCACAACCTGTAGCTAAAGTAGCTAGTTCCTCCATCATCATTTTGAGGCAGGAAACAAACTTCAGCTGTTGTGCCATAATGTCTAGATGCTTGCTAGGAGAATCTGATAGTGCTTCTGTG
>NW_027216169.1:7500-8810 GCF_042767895.1 Penaeus vannamei | reverse complement strand
ATTATATGACAGTAACAATAGAATCATATTCAGAAAATTGAAAGTGAAAAAAGGATGATAAAACAATAAACATGATGCTAAAGGCAATCTAAAAAATAATGATTATGATGATTTCTGCTTTATAACTCCATCTTTCTCAAATTACTTTAAGTTAGCAGGGTGGCGCAGTGGAAGCGCGCCGGGCTCAAAATCCGGAGGACCGTGGATCGAAACTCTGCGTTTTATATTGATTTTTTTTCTTTAATAATATACTGTTAATGAATCAATGATAAGGCTAAAAGATAAAACAAAGAAGATAAAGAGATGTATAAATGGATTAGAAAATAGAAAGATAGAGAGAAAAATAGAGCAACTGACATATGATAATAATAATCATAACAATAATGATAATAATAATAAAAAACAATGATATTAATAATGATAATGATGGTAGAAATGGTAATGAAAATTATGACAATAATGATAATAATAGTAATAATGCTGATAATAATGATGGTAATACTAGTAACAATAAAACAACAACGACCGTGATGATGGTAATAATAATAACGACAAAAATTATAAGAAGTATGATAATAATAGTGATAATAATGGTATAAGCAATAATAATAAAAATGATAATAGTAAAACACAAGTGAAAAAGTTACATAAAAATGAGAAAAGCAAAAGTAGAAAATGCGTCAAAAGTGTGAATTAAGAAAACAGAGATAGAGAATAACATTGCTGAATAAAAAGAATAAATCGGTAACAAAACAAAAGGCACAAAAAAAAGCGTCGAAATTTGCGATATGAAACAGAATTGCAACATAGTCAGATGGGAAAAAAATAGAAAAGTGACAACAGATAAGAAAGTATAGAGTACGAAGTTTACTTTACGGTGGCTTATATATTCATGTGTGTGTGTATGTATTTGTTTGTACTTGTGTGTGTGCGTGCGGGCCGTGTGAAACAAATGATAGGTCAATAAAAATTCCATTCTTTCCCATTTCAGTGTAGGACGTCAGAACAAGCCATATGTCTCCCATGTAAAATATACGTTTATTCCAATGAATCGTGTAATTGTATGTGTACAATAATGTCTGTGAAATTCAGTGTCCATTAATGTATGTGTATATCTTGAGTAAATCAATATTCGAACAGATATGGCAACCAAAATAAGCGGAGAAACAGAAAATTGAAGAGGAACAACCTAAAAGATAAAGAATGCGGAAAGATGAGAAAAAGCGAAAGTAGAAAATGCGTCAAATATACGATAAAAGTTCGAAGAAAAATGAAGAGAATCGACCCTGTCATTAGAATATAAAGGAAAA
>NW_027216168.1:2500-5000 GCF_042767895.1 Penaeus vannamei | reverse complement strand
ATATCACACACACACACACACACACACACACACACACACACACACACACACACACACACACACACACACACACACACACACACACACAACTATAAATAGACACACGTAAACACTACATGCAAACAAACACTCCCGCACGCGCAGTGACACCCGCCACCACGCACTAACACACTCCCGCCCTTCCTTTCAAAGCCCATGCCCTCCCGACCGCCCCCTGGGTCCGGCCTCCTGCTGGGTCCTCCACCACCGACACTGACATCACCACCAGATCTAGGCGTGGGCGTGAGGCGGGGGAAAGGGTTGGGTGGGCTAAAGGATAGGGGGGGGGGGTGCTGGAGGAGAGGGATAAGTGTTCAGTCCCGGCTAACCTCGGCAGGCCGAGTCCTTGACCCTGCAAGCAGAGGATGGACGCCAATCCTCATCCCAGGACAGACGTCGGTGACACTGAGCGCTCTGCCTAAC
Source organism: Penaeus vannamei (assembly GCF_042767895.1). Lineage (NCBI taxonomy): Eukaryota > Metazoa > Arthropoda > Malacostraca > Decapoda > Penaeidae > Penaeus > Penaeus vannamei. The sequence continues at coordinate 4,538 of NW_027216168.1, read as the reverse complement.
GGGGGAACAGGTCGTTCTGGCTGTAGTCGTCGGATAGTTTAGCGTTGTGGCTGATTGGTGGTTTAGTATTCAAATCCAAACCGGTAAATAACGTCTTTTTATGGCGGCATAAATGATATATTTGTTATGGGCGTTGGGGTCTGACGCATTTTCCAAAAGGTTCTTGACTATATTTTCAAAACCTCACGTTGAGAAAGTAATCATCATCCACGTGATCGATGTAGATTTAATGCTTGTAGATACAAGATATAATCTTTGATGCCTTTGATAAATAATGAATATCATGGTTCTGATAATATGATTTTTAAACAGGCGTGAATGATACTGTGTTGGTAACGTTTGTTGGTGCTGTTGGCTGTAGAATGCTTTGTTGTTGTTTTAATGAGCGATTGGATTCTGGAGGTTGATATTAAATGAATGCTAGATTTTTATAGCTAGGACAGAAACTGTTTCAGCGCAACAACATTGTCTCATCGAACGCAATTCCAAAAATGGCATAGTTATTATGTAAATAAAAAGTGTAGATAAGCTTACAGGAAAAAGTTAAGATACTTCTATGTGACGGCTTTGAAAATAGATAACAAAACACCGAAACACAATGCCACTTTTTTCTAACTGACAGCCGCCTCCAGCCGCATGTCACTCTGTCTCTCCTTGGTCGTCGACGAGATTCTCCTCGGCGAATGGTCGTGCTGGAAGAAAACGGAAAATGATTGTGTCTGGTGGAGTGACTCTGGTCTCCAGTATAGATTCGCAGAGGGAAACTAGCCACCAATACAATGGATTCTTTGTAATATCACAATAAGGTGAAGAAGAACCTCACAACTCATTTGCATGTATCCTTGTGCCTCGAAGCAACCTTTGTGGTGTTAATGAAATTGAGAAGTAAAGCAAAAAAGAAGAGAGAAGAAAGAAAATAGCGTTCCTTGTCAGCGCAAATGGTTCTCTGTGGCAAATTTTTGAGTGTTATAAAATAACGCTTCATTTTTGTTTTCTTTATTTTCTATCTACCTTATGCTTCGTAGGACTAAGAATTAAAAAATAAATAAATAGTGGGGGAATAATACTGTGGAAGCCATGCGTTACGTTGGTGATATATAGACAAAAGTAATAGATATATTGCAGATGAAAGAGCCCATTCCATAGGTACGAGTAACGGGTTTTAGGCCTGACAGAAAACTACTGTAGACCGTAGACTGTATGTGCTTGTCAAGAGAGTGAGGTAAACGAATCCACTTGTCTCTTTTGCAGGTAGAAGATAAAGCCTGGCTAATCTTTCATGAAAGTTTGAAATAATATACCAAAGTAAAATACTTTGGAAATTAAACACATTTGTCCTCAGACCCTATAGCATACATTGTTTTTGTATGCTCTTTCCTTTTGTGTTGGTTTCATGTAATGGTGAGCCATGTGTACCACATACAAAAGATAAATAATAAGTCTCTCTCTCTCTCCTCCCCCCCCCTCTCTCTCTCTCCTCCACACACCCCCTCTCTCTCGCTCTCTCTCTCTCAATGCGTGTATGTATATGTGTATTACTTAACAAATGAACTGCTAACACCAATTGCCCCCTTTAGTGATTGCCAAGCATGTGCTGATTGGCATTTTGCACTCGCGTGTAGTGTGGATGCCTTGCATATCCAAACTTACAGTGAAGGTGTTTAGAACGTTCATTTTGAAACATAACGCTGTCCTTGGTAATTGGTCATATGAATAGCTACAAATAATATACACAGTAATACTTAATACTTAAGCAAGCCAGCCTTTATGGGTGCTGGTCCCAAGCCCGGATAAATAGAGAGGGTTGGTGTGAGGAAGGGCATCCGACTATAAAAACCCATGCCAAAACCAATATGTAATGAGCCGTAATAGAAAAATCAGTGGAGGCGGCTCATCCATAACGGCGACCCCATACAGAAATGGGAGAAAGCTGAGAAAATAACGCACGCATATAAACGTAGTGCGAAGGCACTACGTTTTTACACACACACACATATATGTGTGAACATATATGTATATATATGTGTGTGTGAATATA
>NW_027216167.1:0-2500 GCF_042767895.1 Penaeus vannamei | reverse complement strand
CTGGAAGCTGAAGCAAGTTCTGACTTGTTCCTTACTCATTATGATGGCTTGGGGCTGCCCCTTCGATACCATCTAAAATATCGTATTGTAATTTCATATTTCTTTGCGCTTGTCATGAAAACGTACCTTCTAATATTTTCCATGTGTAACGGATTTCTCCCACCCTTTCAAGAGGCATTTTCGTTTTCAAATTTCTCACACTAGTTTCCGGCTTCATTCGACGGCCTTTTGCCGAATGTTCTTTCCACTGTTCCACCTCTCGCAAATCTCTCTTCTCCTGCAGTAACCACAGTTGGCAGCCGCGTCAAGGCTTATTCTGGAAACTACTTGGGACTTCCACAGGGGAGCGGGTAACCGGGGTTCCTGGTTCACAAAGAAAGAAACGCACGCGCGCACACATAATACGCACATGCACACACACACACTCAGACACACACAAACACACACACACACAATCAGGCCCACACAAACACACACACACACAATCAGGCCCACACACACACACAATCAGGCACACGCACACACAATCAGACACACACACACACACACACACACACACACACACACACACACACACACACACACACACACAATCAGACACACACACACTCAGATACACATACACACACACACACACACAAACACAAAATCAGACACACACACGAAAAAAAACAGAGAGAGAGAGAGAGAGAGAGAGAGAGAGAGAGAGAGAGAGAGAGAGAGAGAGAGAGAGAGGGGGGGGGGGGTATTGATGTTGCTACTCCCCAAGTCCTTCAGCGTCTGGTCCCACGAAGCTTTCTTCTCCCTCTCGTCCAGGACAATCTCGGAGCGGAAGATCCCTTCGAAATCAACTCAGCTGTTTAATAGTTGCCTTGCTGTTTATCTCTTAATGCTGCCTCGCAGTTCCTTACGTTTGCGTCTCCTCTTCATTTCCTCTTCTTGTTTCATCTCCTCGGTTCTAATACAATTCATATTTTCCTTCATCTATCCTTTCCACCTTGTCCTTTCTTGTCATGACTTCATCAATTATCTGGTTTCCTTTCCGTTTCACTTCGCTTTCTTCTTCGTCCCAATTTTTCCTTAATCTCGACTCCATCTTTCCATAAACTACCTCCTCTTTTCTCATCTACCTTTAATGCCACCATCTCTTTTTTCCTATTTTCTTTAACCGCCCCACTTCCCTTCCCTTATACTTCTATACTTCTCGTAATACCTCTTATCCCCTTCCCATTGTTCTCTTGTTTCATTACGCAACATTTGTTTCCCCTCTTCCGTCCTCGTCATATTTTCCTATTGTCCCTGTTCCATTTCCTCTTTTTCGCTTATTCTCCCCTTTCGTCACAACATATTTTCCCCTTCTATTCTCTGTCATCTCCCGCTCCCTTCCCTTGGTCCTTTCATCGCGTTTATTTCCCTCCCTCCCTCTTCTTTCGTATCATTTCTTAACCTTTGTTTCTCCTCCTCTTCCATAATCCAATTTCTTCTGCCCTATCTCCTCTTTCCCTTATTCCATCACCCGATTTCTTCCCTCTCCCTCCTCTTCTGTCGCCTATTCCCCCTCTCCTCCTCATCTTCCCCTTTCCCTACCACCCCCTTTTCTCTTCCCAAGCAATTCATCCTTTTTTCTTCCCCCTCTCCCCAACCTACCTCATTCCCATATCCCTCTCCCGACCCTCGCCCTACTTAGCCTCGCCTCCCATTTCTGTCCCCTTCCGCCTATCGCTACTCACCACCCTCCCCCATCCTTTCTCATTTCTCTCCCTTTCTATTATCCTTTCTTACTCTACCGGCTCTCTGTCTCACCTTCTATTCTCCCAATCCTCTCTATCCTGCCTCTCCCGCCCTCTCTGGTCTGCCCCTTTTCCCCATCCTCTGCCTGCCCCTCCCCATCTTCTCTGCCCCCCCCCACTCGCCCCATCGTCTTTGCCCCCCCTTCTCTTCATCCTTCCCCCACCCTTCCACATTGGCAGTCCCCCCACCCGATTATCCAGCCCCCCCCCCACTTCCACTATTTCTTCCGTGTCCCACATGGACCGGCTTACAGCCCCTCTTTCAACGACACTCACCTCGTTATCCGCATTTGTCAATACGTCGGCTTGCATAATGTACCCGTAATGAAGCGTCTCTCATGTGTGTGTGTGTGTGTGTGTGCGTGTGTGTGTGTGTGTGCGTGTGTGTGTGTGTGTGTGTGTGTGTGTGTGTGTGTGTGTGTGTGTGTGTGTGTGTGTGTGTGTGTGTGTGTGTGTGTGTGTGTGTGCACGCGCGCGTGTGCGTGCGTGTGATAAGTAACGAACTAAACATCAACACGTGAGGAATAAACATTCCTACACATTGAAACATAAACACGATTAGATCTAAGCTAAGAAAACAATTGAACATACAACCACAGGAGAACAAGCCTCCTCCACCCCACCCCACCCCACCCCACCCCACAAAAAAGAAAAGAAAAAAAAAGTGATATCACCAACCAAACCTTCGACGAAACGACCCGTGATATACG
>NW_027216159.1:7500-8771 GCF_042767895.1 Penaeus vannamei | reverse complement strand
TTTGGTCTTTTTTGGTATCAACTGACGCCGCTTCGGCTTTCCCTTGTCCCGTCCATCTCAGTCTACCTGCCGCTCGGCCCACCGTCTGTATTTCTGTCTGTGTATGTCTGTCTATCTGGCTGTCTGTCTGTCTGTCCTCCCTCTCTCTTTTTCTCTGCCTTCTTCCCCCTCCCCTATGCACCCTCCATTTCCCTTTGCCCTCCCCCAGCCTTTCCTTGCTGCCCTCCACTTTGTCTTTCCCATTCCCTTTGCCCTCTCCTCTCTTCTCCTTCCCTCCCCCATCCCTTCCCTTCCCCTCCCCTCCTCTCCTCTCCCCTTCCTCCTGATTTCTACACCCTTGCCCTCTCTCCTCCCTCTCTCCTTTCCTTCGCCTTCCCTCCCCTCCCCTCCCTTCCCTCCTTTCCCCCTCTCCCTTCCCCTCCTTTCCTCTCCCTTCCCTCCTTTCCTCTCCCTTCCCCCTCCTTTCCTCCTTGTCCCCCTCTCCCCCTTCACCTTTGTCCACGCCCTCTCCTCCCTCCCTCCCTCCCCCTTCCCTACACCTTGCCCTCCTGCCCTCGCCCTCTCCTTTCCTTCGCCTTCCCTCCCCCCTCCCTTCCCCCTTTCCCCTCCCTTCCCTCCCCTTTCCCACCTTGTCCATGCACCCTCCCTCCTCCCTTCCCCCTCCCCTTCACCTTTGTCCACGCCCTCTCCTCTCCCTCCCTTTCCTTATCCCCTCCCTCCCCTTCCCCTTCCTTCCCCCTCCCTTCCTCCCCCCTCCCCTCCCCTCCCCTCCCCTCCCCTCCCCTCCCCTCCCCTCCCCCTCCCCGTTCCCCTCAGAAAGCCCTTGCTGACCCCCGTTTACTCCGGTGACTCTGACAGGGCGCGCGACGCCCTCCCCCTTCGCCGATTTCCCTGTCATGCCGCTCAATACAGCGCGGGCGCCTCTTCCGCCCCTTCTGGAGGAGCCCTGCACCTCGGGCAGGGCTGTGGGCGTGGCAGGGGGAGACGGCGTGGCAGGGGAGTGGGCGTGGCAGGGAGAGCGGGGGTGGAAGGGGAGTGTCCGTGGAAGGGGGAGCAGGCACGGTAAAGGAAGTGGGCGTGGCAGGGGTAGCGGGCGTGGCAAGAAGAGCGGATGTGGCAGGGGGAGGGGGCGCGGTAGGGGAGTGTCCGTGGAAGGGGGAGGGGGCGTGGCAGGGGAGCGGGCGTGGGGGAGGTACGGCTCCGGCTGCGAGTGACAAAGACGGATGCCGTGCTCGCTCTCACTCCCTGCTTTTCAATGAAACTGATACGCC
>NW_027216153.1:7500-8752 GCF_042767895.1 Penaeus vannamei | reverse complement strand
CCATTAAAAAGAGAATTTTTTTTCGATTATCATTATAATTATAACTTTATCATTATTATCATTATTATTGTCATTATCAGTCATTATCATCATAATTATCATCATTATTGTCAATAATACAGGAATAATCATGGAAATCATCATAATTACCTAAATTAATGATAAAATCCTTATAATTACCTGAATTAATGTTAAAATCCTCATAATTACCATTAAAAAGCGAAAAGTTTTTTTTTTCGACGTTTCTCTCAAAAGGCTGTAATATGCTAGATTTTTTTTCGACTTTTGGGATTTTATTACTTTTGGCCTTGATTTCATTATAAATGGACTGAATGATAATTATTATCATCATTATTATCATTACTGTCATCATTTTTATGATTATTATCATTATAGTCATTATCATTATGATTATCATTACTATTATCATCATTATTGCAGTTATGATAATTATTATGCTAATTATTATTGCTATTTTTATCATTATAAATATTTATATAATGCTAATATCAATAATGATGATCTTAGAAATAATAATGACAATAAAAATAATTATAATGACAATGATAATGATGTTATTATTATATCTATTGCCATTATTAGTATGGAACTTATTGGAATAGAGTTAATTAATGCTATTATTTCAGTAATTATCAAGATTGTCATTATAATTATGACTTTATCATTATTATCATTATTATTGTCATTATCATTGTCATTATCATCATAATTATCATCATTATTGTAAATAATAAAGGAATCATTATGGAAATCATCATGATTACCTGAATTAATGTAAAAATCCTCATAATTACCATTAAAAAGCGAAAAAGGGATTTCTTCAACGTTTTTCTCAAAAGGCTGTAATTATCAAGATTTTGCCGTTTTTTCGACTTTGGGGATTTTATTACTTTATTTTATAAATGGACTGAATGATAATTATTATCATTATCATTACTGTCCTCATTTTTATGATTATTATCATCATAGTCATTATCATCATGATTATCATTATTATTATCATCATTATTGCAGTTAGCATAATTATTATTGCTATTTTTATCATTATAACTATTTATATAATAATAATAGCAATATTGATGATCTTAGAAATAATAATGACAATAATAATAATTATAATGACAATGATAATGATGTTATTATTATTTCTATTGCCATTATTAGTAGGGAAGTTAATCAATGATTGCTATTATTGCAGTAGTTATCAAGATTATCATTATAATTATGACTT
>NW_027216152.1:0-8748 GCF_042767895.1 Penaeus vannamei | reverse complement strand
ATAATATGAAGGATGTGAATAATATGAAGGATATGAATAATATGAAGGATATGAATAATATGAAGGATATGAATAATATGAGTAATATGAATAATATGAGCAGGATGAATATGAATAACATGAGTAATATGAATAAGATGAATAATATATATGTGTGAATATATGTATACAAAGTGCGTATAAGTGAAAATAAGGACGTATGCGTATACATATATAAAAGTGTATATAAGATAATAAATATATATAATAATGAGAATAATAATAATAATAATAATAATAATAATAATAATAATAATAATAATAATAATAATAATAATAATAATAATAATATTTAGAGCGGGAATAAAAGGTGTTTAATGAACTATAAGGCAATAACCACAAACATATTTATGAGTACTGAGCCCAGTGAAAAACTATCATGTGCTTGAACGGAGGGTAAAGAACCAACTAACAGAAAGCGGAGGCCACCTAAGAACATAGAAACAGTTGTCTCCCAAAATTATCTCTTTCCCTTTTTCCAGAGAAAAAGGAACAAAGAGACATCGGAAGACAACATACTGGTCGATGTTTCCCCCTTTTTTCGAGAGGAAAGAGGGTTGGAAATGAATACACAAGAAGTCGAAGACCGGGAGGAAGTGAGCAGGATGCAGAGGAACGGCAGTTGTTGACTAGGCCCCACATACCCAAACCCCCCCCCCCTCCCCCTACCGGGAGGTTAGGAGACCCGCAGCCGCCCCTCAGGGTGAGGCCCTTGAGGTCCCCTGATGCAGGGCTCGACCGAGAGCCTCCCTCCTTTTATGTCGGGTGACAAAGGCCCAGTCTTTTCAGACTTTTTATACCAGACACCTGTTCACAAAGAAAAGAAAAATAAATATGGAAAAGATAATAAGTTTGTGAGAAAAGCATGGAAAAGATAATAAGATTTTGAGAAAAGGAAATACAGAGAGAGACAATAAGTTTTTGAAAAATATGGATATGAAATAAGATAATAAAGGCTTGAGGAAAGTAGATAAGGGAACCTAATGACAATCGAGCCTTGCAGTATCCCCCCCCCTGGGCTTCTGCCCCTGTTGCCTCCCCCCGTGTGGATAGGTCAAGTTACAGCCCTGGCGAGGATGGGCGTTAGTTGATAGCCCCCCCCCTCTGGTTGCCCCCTCGAGGTGGGCCAGGCTAGGAGCCCTCCCTTGGGGTACCAGCCCCCCTAGGGTAGCACGTAGAAAGTTTAAATGTGAAAATTAAGTAAAGTTGAAAATGATAAATAAGTTGAAAAATAATGAAAAATTGAAAAAATAATAAGTTGAAAGGTATAAAAGCCCTGTTTGACGTTAAATGCTTAATGTCAATGGGCGAATGAGACGGCCCAGCCCTCCTCGCCCCCCTCTTGTGGAGTCCCTATGGCAGATGGGCGGGTTGAGGCATTGAGCCCCGGCCTCCGTCCACCCCTCTGGTGGCCTGGCCAGGGGCCCTGTGCGGTAAGGCTTTTCCCCCCCCCCCTACGAGTAACGACCCCTTAGGAGTTGAAGTGAAAGCAATATTAAAGCAATAAGTGAAACTGTAGAAAAAAAAAAAAGAATAAAAAGTTGAAAAGAAGAAAGAAAATTGAAAAAAAAAAAGAAAAATAAAAGATAGAAAAGATAAAAGAAAAAATAAAAATGAATAAATGTAAAAATAAAAAAAAATAAGAAGAAAAAAAAAAAGAAAAAATAGAAGAAATAAAAAATATTAATAAGATATACAAATATCAAAAAAATAGAAGAAAGATAAGAAGAAACAAAGAAAGAAGAAGCAAAAAGGCTCCAGGAGCAGAAAAAAACAGAAAAAATATAAAAAAGAATTAACTGAAGAAAAAATGAATTAATAAAAAAAAAAAAAAAAAAAAAATAATAAAAATATTCATAAATAAATAAAAATATAAATATTGAATAATAAAATTTAATATAAAAATATTGAAATAAAATAATAATAGATAAGATAATATTAGAATATAATATATAAATATATAAAGAAATCGAAAATATATTGAAAAATGAAAAGTAAAAAGGAAAAAAGAAAGGATATATATATAGTTAAAAATAATATAAATAATAATAATAAATATAATATATAAGAAAATAAATATAAATAAAAAAAATGATATAATATAATGAATAATAAATAAAAGGAAAAAATAAATATAATAAAAATAAAAATAAATAATTAAATTAATAATTAAATAGATAATATATATGAAAATAATATAAAAATGAAAAAGAAAAAGAAGAAAGAATAATGAAAGAGAAGAATAATATGATAAATAATGATGATATAGAATAAATATGAATATAAAGAAATAAAAATATGAATATATGAAAATTGAAAAAAGAAAATATGAAAATTGAAATAATATGAAAATATGAATAATTGAAAATAGAAAATGAATAAATAATAGAAATTGAAAAATATGAATATGAAATGAATAATAGAATGAAAATATAAAATTAATAATTATAATGAATAAAAATTATAATAATTGAATAAATAATTATAAATAAAATAAATAATATAAAAAATAATAATATAATAATATAATAATATAATATAAATATAATAAATATAAATAAATAATATATAATAAAAGATAAAAAAAATAAAAGATAATTAAATAATTAAATTATAGGTAGAAAGAAAAATAAAGGAGTAAAACATCCAAAATATTAAAAGTAAATATCTAAAAAAAAAAGAAAATATATATCAAAAAAGAGGTGAAACAGGAATAGAATACATCAGATCACTACCCAAGAGGTAATCCGAAGGCCGAGTCGGCCAACATTCTCTATAGGAAAAACAACAATACTAAACCCCTGAGAAAGTATAAAGAGCACCCAACACTAAGAAGGTATCCAAATATAGGTAATACTAGCTTAACTGATTCATACCAACCTAACGACATTTTGATAATAATTATAGTCACTGTACGCAGAAAAAGGCAGCACCTAAAGTAGATAAGGACTATACAGTAGAAAGATGAAAAATGAATAAAGAACAGTCTAGTTTGTAAATCAGTAGTGATTCGTATACCCTAATTAAATAAAAGCAACAGGTAAAAAGAGAAAAGAAGATAATAAAAACAATGAAAGATAAGAAAACAAAAGAAGTAAAAAAAATAATAAAGAATAACAATGAAATAGATACAGAAGTAGATATGAAAGAAAAATAAATCAAGAAAAATAAAAATGGGAAAAATAAATAAAAGAAAATAAAGAAAAGAAAAAGATGAAATAGAGAATGGAAAATCCCCAAATATGGAGCTCGTATATCCGAGTAAGTAATAACCAGGGATGAGTCCGTAGGTCAAGCTCCCTGAGCATATCCCGTTGTACAGCAGATGAAGTATTGAAACCCCCCAGATGCAAGGCAAGGCCCCCCCAGGCGCCCCCCCCCTCCCCCACCCCTGTAGGGCTGCCGAGGTCCCCTTTTATGCGGGGATGGCCGGTTGAATTAATAGTGAGAAAAGGGTGAAATAGGTTTGAAAAATGGTAGAAAATATGTTGAAAAATGGATAATAAGTGGGAAAGTGAATTGAAAAATTAGTTTGAAAATAACAGAAAAAAAGAATTGAATATGTTCAAAATAAGAGGCCCCCTCTGGAGCCGGAGTCCTCCCCTCCCCTTTCCCCCCCCCCCTTTTTTTAGGATAGGGCATGGGAGGGATATGCAGGATGGGGTGAAGGTAATATGAACCAAGCGGATATGTGAGAGAGCCTCCTGTGATGGAAAGGCCAGTTTTTGGGAAAAGAAGATGGGGTTAAGGTTGAATAGTTCTCCCCTACCGGGAGGTTGAACCAACGCCCTAGGGTGAGGCCCCAGGTCCCCTGGAGGGTACGAATTCTTTTACGGGTAATAAAGCCCGTTTTAGTAACAAGTTACAAAGAAAGAAAAAAGTAGAAAAATAATAAGTAGAAAAAGGAATAAATAAAGGAAGGAAAAAGAAAGAAAGAAAAGTTTAAAAGGTTGAAAGAAATAAAAAAGGGGAATGAAAAAAAATTTTTAGAAAAGAGATGAAAAATTAAAATTTGAAAAGTTAAAGAAAAAGAAAAAAGTGTACAAAAAAGAAAGAGAAAAAAGGAAATAAATAAGAAAGAAAAGGATGGATAAAAATAAGTGTTTTAAAAGAAAAAGAAAATAAATAAAATAAAATAAAATGTAGTGATATAGAAAATGTTTTAAAAAAAAGAAAATAAAATAGAAAAGAAATAAAATATAATAGAATAAAATATCTAATTGTTAAAATATAAAAGAAAGTCCCACTCGAAGAAGGAAAAGAAGAGAAGGGAACAAAACAACAGGGGAAGAAAAAGGGAAGATAAATGGGGAAAGAGGGATATGAATGCCACTAGTGTTGCGAAAGAAAAATAACAATAATATGAATAATAAGATAATTATAATATAATAATAATAAATATATATGAAAAAGAAAAAGAAATTGATAATATGAAATATATAATAGGATAGACAATATGATAATGAATTAATATATGATAAAGCTAATAATAATATGAAAATAATAATAAAGATTGAAAATATGAAAAGAATATATGAATAATATGAATAATAGAATATAGGGAATAATGAAAAAGGATATATAAAATATATAATAAATAAGATGATAATATAATAAATATATAAGAATAAAAATATATAATAATAAATAGAATAATATAATATGAATAATAATAAGAATAATATGAATATAATAATGTGTATAATAATAATGTGAATAATAATAATGTGAATAATAATAAGTTAAATAATAATAATAATATTATTATTATTAATTTAATTTGAGAAATGTATATGACAATATTCCCTCTGGATGGAAGAAATGAAAGAGAAGGGAAAGGAAAAGGGAATATAAATGGGGGAGGGGGATGATACTGCCTACTTGAGTTTTGAGAAAAGATAAAATTATAATAGAAAATAATATAATAAGAATAATATAATATGAATAATGAATAATATGAATAATATGAATAATAGAATAATTGAATAATATGATAATTGAATAAATGAATAATATGAATAAGAAAATTTTTGAATAATGAATAATGGAATAATAGAATAATGAATAATAGAAAAATATGAAAATATGAATAAATGGAAATGAATAATGAATAATAAAAATTGTATATAAATAATTAAAATATAAAATAAATATATAATATAATATAAATATATATAAATAATATATAAATAATATAAATAATAATATAAATAAAAATAAAAATAAATATGAATAATGAAATAATAAATATAGAAAAAAATTGTGAATGAAATATTTGAAATAGAAATAAAAAAGAATAATAAGTGTATAATAAGGACAAGAGACATAAATGTAATATATATATAAAAAAAAATTAATAATAAAGAATAATAGAATAGAAAACAACTATTTGGAGCCCGGATTCTTCGGAGGGGTAAGACCAACCGAAAAAACGAGCCACTAACAATAACTTTCTCCAAATATTTCCTTTTAGAAAAAGACAAAACCGGATCAACTACCGCCCCCCTTTTTTGAGAGGAAAGGGTTGAAAAAACCGACAGACCAGGATACAGATGCAGAGACCAGTTTTGATAGCCCAATACCAAACACTATTCCTCATGTAGCCAGGAGCGGCCTGTGTTGTGATCTTTCAAGTTTATGGGGAACCACTACAACTATAAATTATATGAAAGAAAAGTGACATCAAAAAGAAAATAAACCAAAGGACCCCCCAATGAAAGAAAGGCACATGGGCTCAAAAAACCAGACAATAAATGTATTATAGTTAGTTAAGTAAATATCCATAGTAGTTCCCATAACACGATAGGCAGGGAGCAAAAGGTGACTACAGTTAAGGTTGTGTATAAAAAAAAATAAGAAGGATAAACCAAGAATAAAAAGAAATCATAATGAAGATAGTGAGAGTAAATAACAAAGGAAATAATAAATAAGTAAAAAATAGTTATTGAGAGAAGCCTATAAGATTCGAAAACATGATAGTGTCAGTAAGAAATAACCCAGTACCGAGTAAAATAAAATATGAAATAGAATAAATAGGAGATAAGAAAATAGAATAAGAAAAGAGAAATCAAATAAGTATAATGGAAAAGTATACAAATATATCGTAATAGAAGAGATAAAGATAGAATAGAGACAATAAATAAGTAGTTTATGATTGAAAGTATATAGAGTTGGAAGGGGATGGGTGGGGTTTAAGGTTGACATAATGCAACCGCCCCTCAGGCGAGGCCCTTGAGGTCCCCTGATCATGGCTCGACCGAGAGCCTCCCTCCCTTTGTGATGAATAGTCATGGCCCAGTTGGTATAAGCGCAAAGCCCGAAGGATGGGCGGGGTTCAAGGTTGACATAGTGTTTCCCCACCCCCTACCCCTACAGGGAGGATAGGAGACCCGCAGCCGCCCCTCCGGGAGAGGCCTATGAGGACCCCTGATGCAGGGCTCGACCGAGAGCCTCCCTCCTCTTTTTATGTCGGGTGATAAAGGCCCAGTCGTTTCAGACATAGTAATAAGATTTTGAGAAAAAGTGGATGAAAAATAATAGGTTTTTTGAAAAAGTGGATATGGAAAAAGATAATGTCTGAAAAAATGGATAATAAGTTTGTGGAAAAGTGAATATAGAAAAAGATAATAGGTTGTGAGGAAAAATAAACATAGAAAAAAGTTACAAAATAAGAGGCCCCAGGATACACTGGCACGACCGAGAGGCTCCCTTCCCTCTCCCCTCCCCTTTCCCTTCCTTCCCCCCCCCCCCCCCGTTTTTTTCATGGATAGTCGTGGCCCAGTGGGTGCAGGCGCATTATGGCCGAGGGAGGGCGGGGTGGAAGGTTAACATAGTGCATCCACCCGACAGGGTGAGGCTCCTGAGGTCCCCTGATGCATGGCTCGACCGAGCGCCTCCCTCCCTTTGTGATGGGTAGTCATGGCCCAGTTTATGTAGGCGCACAATACCCGAAGGATGGGCGGGGTTGAAGGTTGACATTGAGTTTCCCCCCCCCCTCCCCCTACCGGGAGGTTGGAGACCTGCAACCGCCCCTCAGGGTGAGGCCCCTGAGGTCCCCTGGTGCAGGGCTCGACCGAGAGCCTCCCTCCTTTTATGTCGGGTAATAAAGGCCCAGTAGTTTCAGCCTTTTTAACACCACCTGTTCACAAAGAAAGAAAAAACGGATATGAGAAAGATAATAAGTCTGATGAAAGGTAAAAGTGGATATGGAAAAAGACGAGATAATGTAAAAGATTGTAAAAGAAAAAAGTGGAATGGAAAAAGAGAATAAGTTTTTGAGAAAAAGAAAGATGGAAAAAGATAATAATTTTTGAATTAATTAACTAGAAAAACAGAATAAAGGTGTTACAAAATAAAGGATTGTAAAAGAAATAAAGGAAATCAAATAAAGAAAGGAAGAATAGGAATAAGGAATTGATTTACTGTAAATAAACGCCCTGTTACCTTAAGATAGGATAAGATAGGATAAGATAAACCTAAGATAAGCTAATAAATAGTGAGTAAGATATAGCGAAAAATAATTTTAACAAGGAAAATAAAATAAAAATAGAAAGGGAATATGACAAACATATATATAGAATAAAGGATGAGTCCTAACCTTGCTTTCCAAAGATATCCACAGACAGGAAAGCCCCTCCCACCTCCCGGAAGGAAGGAAAAGGACAGCGAGGAAGCGGACAGCCAAACAGTCACACAGGGGAAGAACAAGGGGAAGGATTACACATTGCGGGCGCGCAAGGACGCGCGACGTCGCATGAACTGCCCCCACCTTCCCCTAGCTGTTCCGCCGCCAAAGGAAAATAACAATAATATGAAATAAAGATAATAATTTTAATAATAATAATAATAATAATAACATAGAATAATAAGAATAATATGAATATTTTGAATAATATTGATAATATGATTAATATGGATAGTAATTAAAAGTATGAATAATAGGAATTGAATATATGAATAAAGTCGAATGAATAATATGAACAACATGAATAATACGAAGGATTTATAAAATGAATGAAGAATAATATGAATAATATGATAACGAGGAATATATATGGAGTATATGGTAAAAAGTGAATATGTGTCAAATAGTGATATAAGTGAAAATAGGATGTATGTTAATATAGATATATAATGTATATAAGAACATAATAATAATAGTAATAATAATATTATTAATAGTAACAATAATAATAATGATAATAATAATAATGTGAATAATAATATGTGAATATAATAATGTGAATAAAATAGTGTGAATAATAATAATAAGAATGTGAGTAATGGTAATAATAATATGAATAACAAGAAGGTGAATAGAAATATTGTGATTTATAATAATAATAAGATTAATATTATAGGTTAGTTTTTTGAGTGTCAACATGGGTATATCCGCACACCAATACCCCCTTCCCCCCTCCCACCTCCTGGATGGAAAGAAATGAACAGCGAGGAAGCGGACAGAGGAACAAGGGGAGGATATACACATCGCGGGCGGGCGAGGGCGCGCGACGTCGCATGACCTGCCCTCACCCTTCGCCCAGCTGTTCCGTTGACAGAAAAGATTAAAATTAGTAATAGTAACAATAATAGTAATAAGAATAATAATAACATAAGTGATATAGAAATTTTGAATAATATGAATAATATGAATAATATGAATAATAGGAATAATATGAATAATATGATTAATATGAATAAGATGAATAA
>NW_027216150.1:7500-8736 GCF_042767895.1 Penaeus vannamei | reverse complement strand
ATATATATATATATATATATATATATATATATATATATATATATATATATATATATATATATATATATATATATATATATATATATATATATATATATATATATATATATATATATATATATATATATATATATATATATATATATATATATATATATATATATATATATATATATATATATATATATATATATATATATATATATATATATATATATATATATATATATATATATATATATATATATATATATATAACATATATATATATATATATATATATATATATATATATATATATATATATATATATATATATATATATATATATATATATATATATATATATATATATATATATATATATATATATATATATATATATATATATATATATATATATATATATATATATATATATATATATATATATATATATATATATATATATATATATATATATATATATATATATATATATATATATATATATATATATATATACATATATATATATATATATATATATATATATATATATATATATATATATATATATATATATATATATATATATATATATATATATATATATATATATATATATATATATATATATATATATATATATATATATATATATATATATATATATATATATATATATATATATATATATATATATATATATATATATATATATATATATATATATATATATATATATATATATATATATATATATATATATATATATATATATATATATATATATATATATATATATATATATATATATATATATATATATATATATATATATATATATATATATATATATATATATATATATATATATATATATATATATATATATATATATATATATATATATATATATATATATATATATATATATATATATATATATATATATATATATATATATATATATATATATATATATATATATATATATATATATATATATATATATATATATATATATATATATATATATATATATATATATATATATATATATATATATATATATATATATATATATATATATATATATATATATATATATATATATATATATATATATATATATATATATATATATATATATATATATATATATATATATATATATATATATATATATATATATATATATATATATATATATATATATATATATATATATATATATATATATATATATATATA
>NW_027216144.1:0-5000 GCF_042767895.1 Penaeus vannamei | reverse complement strand
GAGGGGGGACGGCGGGGGGGCGTGGAGAGAGGGGGACGGGGGGTGTGTGTGGAAAGGGAGGCGGGGGAGCGTGGGAGAGGGGGACGGCGGGGGGGCGTGGAGAGGGGACGGCGGGGGCGTGGAGAGGGGGACGGGGGAAGGAAGAGAGGGGGGACGGGGGGACGTAGAGGGGAGGGGAAGGCGGGGGGAGAAGGAAGAGAGGGGGGGGACGGCGGGGGGCGGGGGGGGCATGAATACAATGCTAGGGGACGACCACCTGTGTGAGGTCGCACCTGCGTCGTTAAGGAACACTTGTCGTCGAAGCCATTTGGGGCTGAAGTGTCGGAAGTAGAGTTAAAGGATAAAAGAAGGAAGAGAGAGAAAAAAGAGAAGAGAGCAGAGAAAAAGAAAAGATATCAGAGAGAAAGGAGAGAAAAGAGAGAAAAGAGAAAGAAAAGAGAGAAAAGAAAAAAGAGACAACAGAGAAAAAAGAGAAAAGAGACGAAAGAGAGAAAAGAGACAAAAGAGAGAAAAGAGACAAAAGAGAGAAAAGAGACAAAAAGAGAGAAAAGAGAAGAGACAAAAAAAGCGTCAATCCTGCCTTCTTCCTCCTCGCAAACTTCAAAATGACCGGAGGATGCTTCAGATTTCCTTGAACTATTTTAACGTTCAGTTGATCTATACGAATCCCTCGTTACATTCATCTTCCATCTAATCCTTTATCAGAGATGAGATAAATCAGCGGAAAAAGTGCTTTGATTTGCCCGCTCAATCTTACGGCGAAAAATAACTATTCTCTTTTTCTTCTCCAAAGGACTAACGTAAACATGCTCTCGCTATTTCTAACAGTTTAGCATAAAAGTGCTCAATTTAGTATAAAAGCGCTCAGTTTGGCATAAAAGTGCCCAGTTTAGCTTAAAAGTGCTCAATTTAGTATAAAAAGCTCAATTTAGCCTAAAAGTGCTCAGTCTAGCATTAAGTTCTCAGTTTAGCATAAAAGTGCTCATTTTAGCATAAAAGCGCTTGCTTCGCTGAACAGAGAGGAGGAGGATAACCCGGAAGTCAAACCTGCAGTAGACTCAGATAGGATGTGAGAGGATGCAAGGGTGAAAGGAGTGTGTGAGAGGAAGCAAGGGTGAGAGGAGCGTGTGAGGGGAAGCGAGGAAGAGAGGAGTGTGTGAGGGGAAGCAAGGAAGAGAGGAGTGTGTGAGGGGAAGCAAGAGTGAGAGGATTGTGTGAGGGGAAGCAAGGGTGAGAGGAGTGTGTGAGGGGAAGCGAGGAAGAGAGGAGTGTGTGAGGGGAAGCGAGGAATAGAGGAGTGTGTGAGGGGAAGCGAGGAAAAGAGGAGTATGTGAGGGGAAGCAGGGGTGAGAGGAGTGTGTGAGGGGAAGCAAGGAAGAGAGGAGTGTGTGAGGGGAAGCAAGGAAGAGAGGAGTGTGTGAGGGGAAGCAAGGAAGAGAGGAGTGTGTGAGGGCAAGCAAGGCTGAGAGGAGTGTGTGAGGGGTTGCGAGGGGAAGAAGGAGTGTGTGAGGGGGAAGCAAGGAAGAGAGGAGGTGGAGGGGAAGCAAGGAAGGAGGAGTGTGTGAGGGGAAGCAAGGAGGAGTGTGTGAGGGGAAGCAAGGAAGAGAGAGGTGTGTGAGGGGGAAGCAAGGAAGAGGGTGTGTGAGGGAAGCGAGGAAAGAGAGGAGTGTGTGAGGGGAAGCAAGGAAGAGAGGAGTGTGTGAGGGAAGCAAGGAAGAGGTGTGTGTGAGGGAAGCAGGAAGAGAGGAGTGTGTGAGGGAAGCAAGGCTGAGAGGAGTGTGTGAGGGGTTGCAGGGAAGAGGTGTGTGAGGGGAAGCAAGGAAGAGAGGCGTGTGAGGGGAAGCAAGGAAGAGAGGAGTGTGTGAGGGGAAGCGAGGAAGAGAGGAGTGTGTGAGGGGAAGCAAGGGTGAGAGGAGTGTGTGAGGGGAAGCGAGGAAGAGAGGAGTGTGTGAGGGGAAGCGAGGAAGGGAGGAGTGTGTGAGGGGAAGCAAAGGGGAAGAGAGGTGTGTGAGGGGAAGCAAAAAGGAAAGAGGAGTGTGTGAGGGGAAGCAAGGAAGAAAGTGTGTGAGGGAAACAAAGGGAAAGAGGAGTGTGTGAGGGGAAATGAGGTGAAAGGAGTGTGTGAGGGAAGCAAAGGAGGAGTGTGTGAGAGGAAGCAAGGGTGAGAGGAGTGTGTGAGGGGAAGCAAGGAAGAGAGGAGTGTGTGAGGGGAAGCAAGGAAGAGAGGAGTGTGTGAGGGGAAGCGAGGAAGAGAGGAGTGTGTGAGGGGAAGCAAGGAAGAGAGGAGTGTGTGAGGGGAAGCAAGGAAGAGAGGAGTGTGTGAGGGGAAGCGAGGAAGAGAGGAGTATGTGAGGGGAAGCGAGGAAGAGAGGAGTGTGTGAGGGGGAAACAAGGAAGAGGGAGTGTGTGAGGGGAAGCAAGGAAGAGAGGAGTGGTGAGGGGAAGCAAGGAAAGAGAGGTGTGGTGAGGGGAAGCAAGGGAAGAGAGGTGTGTGAGGAAGCGAGGGAAGAGAGAGGAGTGTGTGGAGGGGAAGCAAAAAGGAAGAGAGGAGTGTGTGTGAGGGGAAGCAAGGAAGAGAGGAGTGTGTGAGGGGAAGCAAGGAAGAGAGGAGTGTGTGTGAGGGGAAGCGAGGAAAAGAGGAGTATGTAAGGGGAAGCAGGGGTGAGAGGAGTGTGTGAGGGGAATCAACACACCGAGATCAAGATGAAAGGATGAACATGTTTCGCACTTGACGAACAAAATACACTCATGAAAAGTTTTAGTTTATAGTTTGGGGTCAGTGTTTGATTCTCCGGGGGGGGAGGAGGAGAGAGACAGAGAAAAGGGGAGAGAGAGAGAGAGAGAAGAGAGAAAAAAAGAAAAAAGAAAAGAGAGAAGAAATATAGATAGATAGAGGGTGAATAAAGAGGAAGAAAAGAGAGAGAGAGAGAGAGAGAGAGAGAGAGAGAGAGAGAGAGAGAGAGAGAGAGAGAGAGAGAGAGAGAGTAGAAAGAAAAAGAGAGAAATATAGATAGATAGAGGGTGAATAAAGAGGAAGAAAGAGAGAGAGAGAGAGAGAGAGAGAGAGAGAGAGAGAGAGAGAGAGAGAGAGAGAGAGAGATAGAGAGAGAGAGAGAGAGAAGTAGAAAGAAAGAAGAAGATATAGATAGATAGAGGGTGAATAAAGAGGAAGAGAGAGGGAGAGAGAGAGAAAGGGGGGGGGGAGTGAGATAGATAGATAGATAAATAGATAGAGAAAGAGAGAGACAGAGAAAGGGGGAAGTGAGATAGATAGATAGATAGATAGAGAGAGAGAGAGAGACAGAGAAAGGGGGAAGTGAGATAGATAGATAGATAAATAGAGAGAGAGAGAGAGAAAGAAAGAAAAGACTCTCCCTTCTTTTTCTCTCCATTTCTAATTCTCTCATTTTCCGTTTGTCTGCCCGTCTGCCTATCTGTCTTTCTATCTGTCTATGTGTCTTACTCTCTGTGTGCCTATCTGTCTCTCTCTCTCACTACCCCCCCCCCTCACTCTCTCTCTCTCTCTCTCTCCAAGGATATACGAATATCATAATAAAACGAAAGACACAGAGAACACTGCAGTAGAAAAGTAGCAATAACGAATAACATGTAAATAAACTTTAAAGAACACATGAAGAGCGCAATGCATATATATCTTGCACTTAAGAACAGCAACTGGAGGAATTCTCTTCATGTTTCTTGTGATGTTTTTGCATCGTTTTTTTTTTGTTATTATTATTGAATTCTTGAACGAACGCATCTTTGAAAACAAAAAGATGGATAATATTTCCTGAGGAATTTCAATTGGATTTAATAATTCACGTATAAGGATAAGGACAGCTGTGCATGGCCGGAGATTCATAGTTTCCAAGCGCTGACCTGATGCCATAAAGCCTATTCTACCGGATCAATCGTATGGTATTTCGACCATTCCATACCAGGTCGTACCAGGGACACAAGGGCAAATGAGGATTTATTTTGGCTCGGATTTCTCGCATCGACTGAGGCAAGAAACAAAGTGTTGCTTGACATGAGAAGCAAGTCGACCGGTCAGTTTGTTGGAATTGCGCGAGGCCCGACCCACGGAACACAAACATACACAGAAATAAATGCATTTGTCTATCACTCCGATAGATATATCCATCTACCTAACTGTCCGGGAGATATCCAGGTCTGAAGTGTGTATTCATTTCTGTGTATAAGTGTATGTCCATTTAATGAGTATTTATTGGGTCGAGACAATAAACAAATAAATAAATAAATAAATTCTCTCGTCTTGTACGTGTGATGTCTCTCTAATGTGTTCATTTCTAATTGTGTTCAGCTTCATCACTCCAAAAGAAAAACGCATTTGGAGAAATGCTATGTATTTTTTCACACACACACACGCACAAATATATATATATATATATATATATATATATATATATATATATATATATATACACATATATATATCTTCTCTTTCTTCTTCTTTCGGCTGCTCCCGTTAGAGGTCGCCACCGCGGATCCTTCGTCTCCACCTCACTGTCTTCTGCGTTTTCTTCCGTTCCACTCATCGCCCGCATGTCTTCCTTCAAACCATCCATGGACCCTCTCTTTGGCCTTCCCCTCTTCCTCCATCCTCCTCCTCCCCACACACTCCTCATCCCTCCTTCGCACATGGCCAAACCACCTCAGTCTCGCCTCTCTCGCTTTACCCCCAAACTGAAGTACGTGTCCTGTCCCTCTAATGTGTTCGTTTCTAATTGTGTCCAGCTTCGTCTTCATTTCTGCAATTCTGCAACCTCCAACTCTGCCTCCTGTCTTTTCGGCAATGTCAGTCTCCATTCCATGCAACATGGCTGGCCTTACTACCGTCTTATAGATTTTTCCCTTCATTCTTGCAGACACCCTTCTGTCACCCTCCTCCACCCACTCCATCCAGTCTGCAATCTCTTCCTTACTTCTCTACCACGCTTTCCATTCCTTCGTACGGTTGACCCCAAGTATTTAAAATT
>NW_027216140.1:7500-8696 GCF_042767895.1 Penaeus vannamei | reverse complement strand
GATACAAACCCACAGAAAAAAGAGAAAAAATACGAAACAGTTGATTTTAATACTAGGATTTTTTCAGCGAGAGAAACGCTTATTCATCGAAAGAAAGAGTGCACAAAGTCTGATCTGACTGGGACAAACCCTTGCTGGCTTTTTTCGGGGCCAGCTTTTGTTGAAGGCCAGGATGACCAGCGCTACAGGGTTAAGAAATCGAGGTAACCTTTATTTGTTAAGGCCACAGGCGTCAATGCTGAAGAATAAGCCTTTTGGGAAGAGAGAAAGGAGCAATCACATGATACTTAGAAGATGGTCCAGCTCCCTAAGTGAATCTGTTATGATGCTAAGGATTTTTAAAATCTGAAATGTCCACGGATCACGAGAGGGATGTGTTTGCTACATCTAAAAATGCTCCCCCTCCTCCCGCTTTATTAATGGAAAAAAGATTATTAAGGCACAAATGAAATATCAGGAGAAATGTCAATGAGCGTGGCATGAAAAAAAAAATCAAACAAGAATGAGAGAACGGCAAAGCCTTAGGGAAAACAGAAACTGGGGAAAGAGCATAAGGTGTGGATGGAAAAAAATGAGAAGCCGGGATTTGTTTGTAAGAGAGTGTAACATGGAGAGAGAAATGTCGATGAAGATCTCAATCTGCCATCTGATGCAACAATTGCTTCCTGTCAGAGAGGAAGATTGATGTGATCCCGTGCGAGATATGTGCTGGATGGAAAGGTATGATGAGCAAAAGATATAGAAAATAGAAATCAGCCAGAACGGAAGTAAAGCCATATATATCATGAAATTCATCAGAACGATATATGATTTGATAATCTCCGGTCAACTGAAGTGAAAAAATACGTGAGTTCAATACTTTAAGATCTCCGTGAAAGCGTATTTCTTTTGCAATATGTTCATAATGATGATATAGCATTTAAATGTCATGATCTCATGTTATAAGCATGACCTGATACTTTACCATTGTCACACTTGTAACCATCTGATTTTCAATAAGATTGTCTATACATTTAATGTGATTAACACAATCATCTGCTAGATATTCGTATCTCAACTCCGCTCTTAAAAACACCCATGGATTGCATTTTTATACCTAGCTTGAATTAAGAACATTAACTAAAAGCGAAAAATTAATGATTTATTGCAAAAAAGGGAGAAGTTATGAGACAAAAGGTACTAAAAACAAGGATACA
>NW_027216138.1:0-2500 GCF_042767895.1 Penaeus vannamei | reverse complement strand
ATCAGTCTACTGAAGGACTCGGGAGGGGGAGGTTGGTGCAGCTGAAAAAGGCAATATGTTGCTGTCAGCTTTTAAAAGAACTCCATGCAGAATTGGATTGGTCTCTCTCTCTCTCTCTCTCTCTCTCTCTATCTACCTACCTACCTCCCTCCCTCCCTCCCTACCTCCCTACCTACCTACCTCCCTCCCTCTCTCCCTCCCTCTCTCCCTCCCTCCCTCTCTCTCTCTCTCTCCTCTCTCTAACCCCAATCCACGTGAAGCTGATTTTCAATAAGCAGTTTCAACGACACTTCCCACAGAGTACAATTGGACACGCCATTATCTGTAGCTGTTATAGTTAGAAAAAAAAAAGAAAACAAGAGAAAAAAAACATTAATGTTTGCATTTGCATATTCTCTAGGATGTGCTGGACCGCCCTCTTCACAAACACATTAACTGACGGTGCAAATTTTTTCTTTTCTTTTCTTCTCTCTCTCTCTTTCGCCTTCTTTTTCCTATAATTTATTAAATTCAAGTGTCCCCATTTCCTTGAAGGAGTTCTTGACGAGCCGACGAATCCACAAACCAAGAGTAGAAATGTGCATTATCTACTCCTTGTCTTGGGGAACCTATGGAGTATGCTTGAAGGCATTTAATCAGAGTATTAATCCTTACAAATGTAGCATTGTTGACAAACTTTTGGGAGGAAAAATTAAAGAGGTGGAGAGGGAAGAGGAGGGAGGGTGGAGGAGGGTTGTTGAAGGTGGGGGGGTGGGGGGTGAAAGGGGGGGGTTAAGATGGAATCAGAGAGCACTGACAAAGGTTTTCGAGCTGTCAACTGGGTGGAATGATTCTCGTTCATTTTTTATTATTCTTGAGGGAGAAAGAGAGAGAGAGGAGGGTAAGGGAAAGAGAGAGAGGGTGAGGGAGAGAGAAAAAAAGGGTATGTGTGCGTGCGAATGAGAAAGAGAAAGTCTGTGTGTGTGTGTGTGTGTTTGTGTGCGCGCATGTGTGTGTATGTTCACAGAAATATTAATAAGATCTTAATTGGTGGAGGGGAAGTGAGAGTAAAAAGAAAAAGAAAAAAAAGCTAAAGTAGATTAATAACATCTGATAGGAAAAGACAGGAAAAAATAAAACTAGAGAGAGAACGGGAATATAAGAGAAAGTTAGGGAAAAAATTGACAGATAGAAAGAGGGAACGAGACAGATACACAAACAGCTAAAAGGTAAAAGTAAAGAGAAATAGAAACAGAAAGGTAGATAACGAGAGGGCACAAAAAAGAGAGGAGCATTAAAAGTTGGAATAATTGCTTTTTGCCTTTTCTGAATGGCGTACTCTGAGATTTAACCCACCCACTATGAAGTCCATTGTGTATTAAGTTATGTGTTTACATGTTATTGTCTTTTTCTCTTTTGATTAACTTGTTAACGTGATTCTCTTACTATGGAGGCATCTCTTGCTTAAATACATTTCCAAGAGTGAGGTAGGCGGTAGTTTTCCACTTTTTTTTAGTGTGTTTAGTGTTTTAGTTTCTCCTTTTGTCTGCGTTTGGATTGCTTTTCTATTTACTTACCTCCCTTCTTCTTTTTCATCTTCTTCTTCCTCTCTCTTTCTCTTTCTCTTTCTCTCTCTCTCTCTCTCTCTCTCTCTCTCTCTCTCTCTCTCTCTCTCTCTCTTCTCTTTCCCAGTCTTACTTCTTAATTATTCATCCATCCATGTATCTATGTGCTTTTCTCTTTCTCTCTCTCTCAAAGAGAGAGAAATAAAGAAGCGAGAGAGAGAGTGGAAGAAATAAAAACAAAAAAATAAGTGAGTCAGAGAAGTAAAGAAGCGGATGAGAGCGAAAGATATAAAGAAGAGAGAGAAAGATAGATAAGGAAAGAGAAAGGTGTGAAGGTTTAATTTCAAGCTTGATTTCCAGTACATCCAACAGAGATAGATATGCATATAAATATATAGACAGACATTTGAATAGATATACATATAGATAGATAGATGTACTTACAGATAGACAGATTTATATATGAAGAGATATAACGAGAATGAAGGTAACAATAACAAGAAGAAAGCACCCCAAGGATAAAAAATAATGATAATAATTGACTTGAAAAAAGTCTTCAGCAAATTTTTATTACAAAATTATATTCACGTAATTGCTAATCTATCAAAATTCAGTCAACTGATCTCCGAGCTAGGGCCAAACCACCCCTAAATTTTCGTCACAATCCATCAGCTATTTTTCAGGTTGTCCTGCAAAGTATTTTTTAAAATGTTATGATAGATAAATAGATGTATGAACGAACAGATAGATAACAAAAAAATCAGCTTAATACTTAACAAATAAAAGCGGATGACAATATTACGTCCATTCATACTGTAAATAATAATGTGATTTATAACCACAACAATATATATGTGTGTATGTGTGTGTGTGTGTGTGTGTGTGTGTGTGTGTGTGTGTGTGTGTGTGTGTGTGTGTGTGTGTGTGTGTGTGTGTGTGTGTGTGTGTGTGTGTGT
>NW_027216133.1:0-8679 GCF_042767895.1 Penaeus vannamei | reverse complement strand
AGGAACTCCAAATTTCGTTTTCTCACATAAACTTGATCGTAAATCCTCTAATCCACGATAGGTTCAGTACCTGCAATTTGGGGGGGGTTGGGGGAGGGTTTGGGTTGGATTAGGTTGGGTTAGGTTGGTTGGTTGGCTCAAAAAAGGAACTCCAAATTTCGTTTTCTCACATAAACTTGATCGTAAATCACTCTAATCCACGATAGGTTATAGTACAATTTGGGAGGTTATGTTAGGTTACGTTGGTTGAGGTAGGTTAGGTGGAGTTAGGTTAGGTTAGGTTAGGTTAGGTTAGGCTCAAATTTAACCGGGAGACTCCAAATTTCGTTTTCTCCGCATAAACTTGATCGTAAATCACTCTAATCCACGATAGGTTACAGTACCTGCAATTTGGGGAGGGTTAGGTTAGGTTACGTTGGTTGGGTTAGGTTAGGTTAGGTTCGGCTCAAATTTAACCAAGAGACTCCAAATTTCGTTTTCTCACATAAACTTGATCGTAAATCACTCTAATCGATAGTTTACCAGTACCTGCAATTTGGGGACGTTAGGTTAGGTTACGTTGATTAGGTTGGGTTAGGTTAGGTTAGGTTGGGTTAGGTTAGGTTCGGCTCAAAATTTAACCAGGAGACTCCAAAATTTCGTTTTCTCACATAAACTTAATCGTAAATCACTCTAATCCACGATAGGTACAGTACCTGCAATTTGGGGAGGTTAGGTTAGGTTACGTTGGTTAGGTTAGGTTAGGTTAGGTTGGAGTTTCGGCTCAAATTTAACCAGGAGACTCCAAATTTCGTTTTCTAACATAAACTTGATCGTAAATCCACTCTAATCCACGATAGGTTGGTACCTGCAATTTTGGGACGTTAGGACTTGGAGGTTACGTTGATTAGGTTAGGTTAGGTTAGGTTAGGTTAGGTTAGGTTAGGTTCATTTCAAATTTAACCAGGAGACTCCAAAATTTCGTTTTCTCACATAAACTTGATCGTAAATCAATCTAATCCACGATAGGTTGCAGTACCTGCAATTTGGGAGGTTGGTAGGTTGCGGTGATTGGTTAGGTTGGGTTAGGTTAGGTTAGGTTAGGTTAGGTTAGATTTAGGTTAGGCTCAAATTTAACCAGGAGACTCAGAATTTCGTTTTCTCCATAAACTTTGATCGTAAATCTCTAATCCACGATAGGTTACAGTACCTGCAATTTGGGAGGTTATGTTAGGTTACGTTGGTTAGGGGTAGGTTAAGGTTAGGTTAGGTTAGGTTAGGTTGGGTTAGGTTAGGCTCAAATTTAGCCAGGAGACTCCAAATGTCGTTTTCTCACGCAAACTTGATCGTAAATCACTCTAATCCACATTAGGTTACGGTACCACTAATTTTGGGGAGGTTAGGTTAGGTTACGTTGGTTAGAGTTGGATTGGGATTGGGTTAGGTTAGGTTAGGTTAGGTTAGGTTAGGCTCAAATTTAACCAGGAGACTCCAAATTTCGTTTTCTCACGCAAACTTGATCGTAAATCACTCTAATCCACGATAGGTTACAGTACCTGCAATTTGGGAGGTTAGGTTAGATTTACGTTGGTTAGGTTAGATTCAGTTAGAGTTAGTTAGGTTAGGTTAGGTTAGGCTCAAATTTAACCAGGAGACTCCAAAATTTCGTTTTCTCCTCGCTTGGTGTTGTAAATCACTCTAATCTGACTGGTTACAGTACCTGCAATTTGGGGAGGTTATGTTAGATTTACGTTGGTTAGGGTAGGTTGATTAGGTTAGGTTAGGTTAGGTTAGGTTAGGTTGGGTTCGGCTCAAATTTAAACAGGAGACTCCAAATTTCGTTTTCTCACATAAACTTGATCGTAAATCACTCTAATCGATAGGTTACAGTACCTGCAATTTGGGGGTTAGGTTAGGTTACGTTGGTTAGGATAGGTTGGGTTAGGTTAAGTTCAGCTCAAATTTAACCAGGAGACTCCAAATTTCGTTTTTACTCACACATAAACTTGATCGTAATCACTCTAATCCACGATAGGTTACAGTACCTGCCGCAATTTGGGGAGGTTAGGTTAGGTTGCATTGATTAGGATAGGTTAGGTTAGGTTAGGTTAGGATTAGGTTAGGTTGGGTTAGGTTAGGTTGAAGGCTCAAATTTAACCAGGAGACTCAAATTTCGTTTTCTCACATAAACTTGATCGTAAATCACTCTAATCCACGATAGGTTACAGTACCTGCAATTTGGGGAGGTTAGGTTAGGTTACGTTGGTTAGGCTAGGGTTAGGTTAGGTTAGGTTAGGTTAGGTTAGGTTCGGCTCAAATTTAACCAGGAGACTCCAAATTTCGTTTTTCTCACATAAACTTGATCGTAAATCACTCTAATCACGATAGGTTACAGTACCTGCAATTTAGGGAGGTTATGTTAGGTTACGTTGGTTAGGGTAGGATAGGTTAGGTTAGGTTAGGTTAGGTTAGGTTAGTTTTAGGCTCAAATTTAACCAGGAGACTCAAATTTCGTTTTCTCACATAAACTTGATCGTAAATCACTCTAATCCACGATAGGTTACAGTACCTGCAATTTGGGGACGTTAGGTTAGGTTGGTAGATTAGGTTAGGTTGGGTTAGGTTAGGTTAGGTTAGGTTAGGTTAGGTTAGGTTGAGGCTCAAATTTAACCAGGAGACTCCAAATTTCGTTTCTACATAAACTTGATCGTAAATCACTCTAATCGATAGGTTACAGTACCTGCAATTTGGGGAGGTTAGGTTAGGTTGCATTGGTTAAGTGGGATTTAGGTTAGGTTAGGTTAGGTTAGGTTAGGTTAGGCTCAAATTTAACCAGGAGACTCCAAATTTCGTTTCTCACATAAACTTGATCGTAAATCACTCTAATCCACGATAGGTTACAGTACCTGCAATTTGGGGAGGTTAGGTTAGGTTACGTTGGTTAGGTTAGGTTAGGTTAAAACCAAAATTTAACCAGGAGACTCAAATTTCGTTTCTCACATAAACTTGATCGTAAAATCACTCTAATCCACGATAGGTTACAGTACCTGCAATTTGGGGAGTTATGTTAGGTTACGTTGGTTGGGGTAAGGTTAGGTTAGGTTAGGTTAGGTTAGGTTAGGTTAGGTTAGGCTCAAAATTTAACAAGAGACTCCAAATTTCGTTTTCTCCATAAACTTTGATCGTAAATGACTCTAATCCCTGGTAGGTTACTGTACGTGCGATTTGGGGAGGTTGGGTTAGGTTACGTTGGTTAGGTTAGGTTAGGTTAGGTTGGGTTAGGTTAGGTTAGGCTCAGATTAACCAAGGAGACTCCAAATTTCGTTTTTCTCCACATAAACTTGATCGTAAATCACTCTAATCGATAGGTTGACATACCACAAAATTGAGAGGACTATATTCTGATTGTGGTTTAGTTAGGTTGATTTAAGTTGGTAGGTTGGTTAGATTGGGTTAAAAATAAGGCCCAACTTAGGAGCTCTAATTTTCGATTTCTCACATAACTCGATCATCGTCCTCTAATCCACGAATGGAGGTTAATACCGCACAATTGGAAGATTAGTTGATTAAAGTTGATTGGTTCGACTCAAAATTTAACCAGGAGATAAATTCATTTCTAAACTTGATCGTAAATCATCAATCACAGATGAATTTACAATTTTATGCAGTTTACAAGGGTTAGTTGATTACGTTCATTCAAGTTGATTGATTGATTCGATTATATTGAGTTAAGTTCAAAGCTCAATTAACAAGAGATAAATTTCGTTTCTTTAAACTTGGTCATGAAATCATCTAATCACGATAGTTGCGGTACCTGCAGGTAGGGAGGTTAAGTTGGTGCGATGGTGAGTTGATTAGTTGGATGGAAGTTGATTAGGAAGTTAGGTTAAAACAAATTTAACAGAGACTCCATTCGTTTTCTCCACATAAACTTGATCGTAAGTGTTTGCTCTGATAGGAGAAATGGATTTTGAAGGTACCTAACAATTGGGAGATGATTAAAATTACATTAGTTAGTTAGTTGGATTTAGATTAGATTGATTAGACTCAAATTTAACAGGAGATAATTCAATTTTCTTTCATAACGATCGTAATCAATCTAATCCCGATAGTTACAGTGCATAAGTACAGGGAATTATATTGATGCGATGATTAGGTCGTTAAATTGGTTGGTTTAGGTTACGGAGGTTGGTTGGGTTTAGAGCTATTAACTTAGGGACTTAAATTTCATTTCTGGCACGATCGTAAATGTCACTCATCCACGATCGTTAATTTCCATTTGGGAGGTTAGGTTGGATGATCTGGTTAGATTCTCGAAGATTCCCAAGTTAAGATTAAGTTCAAGCTCAATTAACAAGAACTCAAATTTCGTTTCTCATAAACTCTATCGTAATCCTCATCCACGATAGATTTTAATGCACCTACATTGAGATTAGGATTAAGTTAATTGAATTAAAATTGATTAAGTTGATTAAGTTACGTTAAGTTAGTTAGGCTCATTGAAGAAACCAGGAACAAATTTCGTTTTTCTCACATGAAACTTTGATCAATGAAAATTATCAATCACGATATAAATTTGTACTTACCAGGTGAGGAGGTTAAGTTTAGGTTACATTGGGTTTAGATTGGAGTTGATTGGAGATTAAATTGAGATTGATTAAGTTGACTCAAATTATGAACTCATTTACGATTTTCTCATAGCTTTTAGTCATGAAAATCCATCAATCCCGATGATTACAAAGTACCTACAATTTGAGTTATATTGATTGCATTAGTTAGAATGGAATTAAGGTAATTCGGTCCGATTGAATTGATTGACTTTCAATTTCAACAGAGACTCAAATTCATTTTCACTGCAAGCTTTGATTTGTAAATGTCACTCTCCCAATCGATGAGTTACAATTGCACCTACATTTGGAAGTTAAAGTTAATTACATTGAATTGAGTTAGATTCAGTTAAGTTAAGTTACAAGGCTCAATTGCTGGGGAACTCAAATTTCAGTTTCTCACACAAAGCGATCATCGTCGCTCTAATCAAATAGTTACAATGCCAATTTAGGGGACCGTTGATTGGGTTACATTTGATTAGTTAGGAATTTAGTTAGTTAGATTGGAATTTAGTTAGTTCAGTTGGATTTAGTTGACTCAAATTTAACCAGGGGCATAAATTTCATTTCTCACGCAAACTTAGTCATCATCCTCTAATCCACGATAGATTATTTTCTACCTGAAAATTTAGGAGGATTGATTGAATTTTGTTTAGTTGATTGATTAGATAGTTAGGATTGAGTTGGATTGATTCTGACTCAAAAATTGCTGGAGACTCAAATTCGTTTTTCTATACATAAACTTGAGTCAATCACTCTAATCGATAGGTTACAGTACTTACAATTTAGAGTTATGTGGTTGATAGTTAGGTAGGTTGATTAGATTTGAAGTTAAAGTTGGAAGTTTAAATTAGTTGACTCGAATTTAACAGGATATAGCGTTTATGATTCTCTATAAACTTGATCATCAAATCTTAATCTACGATGGGTTTGATACTTGCGATTTTGGGGACGATTAAGTTAGAGTTGTTAATTGAATTGAGTTAGTTGATTGATTGATTGATTGATTGATTGGAGATTCCAGTTAAACTCAATTTAGCAGAGACTCAAAAGAGTTCGTTTCTCCACAAACCAAGTCGTAAATATCATACAATGGTTACATTGCTACATTAGGAAGTTGAACAGTTACGTTGATTGAACCAGACCAAGTTGGAAGTTCCAGTTCAGTTGAGTTAGAGCAAATTAATAGAACTCAAAATTTCGTTTCTCACCAACTTGATCATCACGTCTCTAATCGACTTTCAATTACAGTTTGTTTAGGGAGGTTAGGATGGGGGTTATTGGTTCGTTGGTTTAAGTTAGATTGATTAAGTTGATTAGTTCAAACTCGTTAACCAGGAGATATTCGTTCTCACATAACTTGATCATAATCACTCATCCACGTAAGTTCCACAAGTACCTAATTGGGGAGGAGTTATATTGATTACGTTAGTTAGGAGCAGAGTTAGGTCGTTGAATTAGGATCAATTAAATTAAGTTAAACAAATTTAACCAGGAAACAAATTCAATTTCTCTTATAGCTGAGTCAATAAAATGCTCTAATCCACGAAATGAGTTACAGTACCTGCAATTAGAGGAGGTTGGTTGGGTGCAATTGAATTAGAATTGGAAGTTGAGTTGGACACGAGTTAGCTCAGGCTGACAGGGGGCTTCGTTTGTTTTCTACTTAAACTTGGTCTCAAGCCGTGCTCTAATCGACCGTTACAATGCCTACAATTAGAGGACGATTAGTTAAGTTACATTTGATTAGATTGATTAAATTAAATTAGTTAAGTTAAAGTTACAAGTTCAGCTCAATTAACCAGGAGACTTGAAAGAATTTCAATTTCTCTCAAAAGCAATCAATAAATCGCTCTAATCACGATGATTTATTACCTGCAAATTTAGAAGTTAGATTGATGCATTGGTTGATTGATTAGTTAATTAAAGTTCAAATAAATTTATTAGAAGGAGACTCTAAATTTCATTTCTATAAACTTAGTCAACCATCACTAAACATCCGATAGGACCACAAACACCTGTTGACATAGGACGTTGATTACGTTTAGATGATTAAATTCAAATTGATTGAATTCAATTAAAATTAGATTGATTGACTCAATTGCTCAGGAGACTCCAAATTTCAATTTCTCCATAATGATCATTAATCAATCATCAATGATTACAATGCCACAATTTGAGAGATTAACATTAGGTACGATGGTCCGATTCAGATTCAGTTAAGATTGGTTGGTTAGTTAGTTAAGTTGACAAAATTTAGCAAAGCTCAATTTCGTTTTCTCACAAACTTAGTCATTAGTCATCGATACGATAGTTTACGAAAATGCCTAAAATTTGGGGAGATTATATTGATTGACTAGTTGGGTAAAATTGGGACAGGATTTAGGATTGATTGATTGATTGATTTAAAGGCTCGATTTAACCAGGAGACTCCAAATGTCGTTTCTCGCATAAACTTGATCGTAAATCACTCTAATCGATAGGTTACAGTACCTGCAATTTGGGGAGGTTAGGTTAGGTTACGTTGAATTGATTCAGGTTAGGTTAGGTTAGGTTAGGTTAGGTTAGGTTAGGTTAGGCTCAAATTTGACAAGGGACTCAGAATTTTCGTTTTCTCACATAAACTTGATCGTATTCACTCAATCACGATAGGTTACCAGTACCTGCAATTTGGGGAGGTTAGGTTAGGTTACGTTGGTTAGGTTAGGTTAGGTTAGGTTAGGTTAGGTTAGGTTGGTTAGGCTCAAATTTAACCAGGAGACTTAAATTTCGTTTCTCACATAAACTTGATCGTAAATCACTCTAATCACGTGGTTACAGTACCTGCAATTTAGGGGAGGTTATGTTAGGTTACGTTGGTTGGGTAGGTTAGGTTAGGTTAGGTTAGGTTAGGTTAGGTTAGGTTAGGTTCGGCTCAAATTTAAACAGGAGACTCCAAATTTCGTTTTCTCACATAAACTTTATCGTAAATCAAATACAATCCACAATAGGTTACAGTACCTGCAATTTGGGAGGTTAGGTTAGGTTACGTTGGTTGAGATAGGATTAGGTTAGGTTAGGTTCGGCTCAAATTTAACCGGAACTCCAGAATTTCGTTTTCTCACATAAACAGTCGTAAATCACTCTAATCCACGATAGGTTAAAGTACCTGCAATTTGGGGACGTTAGGTTAGGTTAGGTTAGGTTGAGTTAGGTTGATTGAGTTAGGTTAGGTTAGGCTCAAATTTAACCAGGAGACTCAAATTCGTTTCTCACATAAACTTGATCGTAAATCACTCTAATCCACGATAGGTTACAGTACCTGCAATTTGGGAGGTTAGGTTAGGGTTACGTTGGTTGATTGGGATTGATTGGGATTAGGTTAGGTTAGGTTAGGTTAGGCTCAAATTTGTAACCAGGAGACTCCAAATTTCGTTTTCTCACATAAACTTGATCGTAAATCAATCTAATCACGATGAGTTACAGTACCTTACAATTGGGGAGGTTATGGTAGATTTGATTGGTTGGGGTAGGATAGGTTAGGTTAGGTTAGGTTGGTTGAGTTAGGTTAGGCTCAAATTTAACCAGGAGACTCAAATTTCGTTTTCTCACTGCTCAAGCAGTCGTAAATCGCTCTCGTCCGATAGGTTAGTACCTGCAATTTGGGGACGTTGAGTTGGGGTTACGTTGGTCAGGTTAGATTGGGTTGAGTTAGGTTAGGTTAGGTTAGGTTAGGTTAGGTTCGGCTCAAATTTAATAGGAGACTCCAAATTTCGTTTTCTCCCTAAAATTGATCGTAAATCACTCTAATCCACGATAGGGTTTAAAAAAACCCCAATTTGGGGGGGTTAGGTTAAAGGGGGTTTTTTTTGGGGGGTTTGGTTGGGTTGGCTCAAATTTAACCAGGAGACTCCAAATTTGTTTTCTCACATAAACTTATTGTAAATATTAATCCACGATAGGTTTCAGTACCTGCAATTTGGGAGGGGGTTTTTTGGGGGGTTTGGTTAGGGTTGGTTAGGTTAGGTTGGGGGTTAGGCTCAAATTTAACCGGAGACTCCAAATTTGTTTTCTCCCTAAACTTGATCTAAAACCTCTAATCCACGATGGTTAC
>NW_027216132.1:2500-5000 GCF_042767895.1 Penaeus vannamei | reverse complement strand
TCGTAATGGGAAACATGATT
Source organism: Penaeus vannamei (assembly GCF_042767895.1). Lineage (NCBI taxonomy): Eukaryota > Metazoa > Arthropoda > Malacostraca > Decapoda > Penaeidae > Penaeus > Penaeus vannamei. The sequence continues at coordinate 4,980 of NW_027216132.1, read as the reverse complement.
TGGTGATAATAATGATACTATTATAAACAATCAAAGTAATAATAAAAAAATAATGATAATGATAATAATAACAACAATAACAATTATAATGGTAATATTAATGATAATGATATAATATAATTAATGATAATAAAATAAGAGATGACATTAATAGTAAAAATGACGATGGTGACAGTAATAATGATTATAGTAATGAAAGTAATAATGATGATAATGATAAATAAAATTATCAACAACAACAATGATAATGATAATAACAGTAACAATACTAATAACAACAATAATAATGATAATGATAATAATAATAATAATGGGAACAATAATGAAACAAAAACAAAAGTAATGATCATGATTATAGCAATAGTAGGATGTAATGATAATAATAAAATAATAATAATAAAATAAATAATAAAAACAATGATAATGATAAAACGATGACAATGTAATTATAGCTAGAGATAATAATAATGGTAAGAATGATAATGATGATAGTAATGGAATAATAATGATAATAATGAAATAATCACAATGATAAGAATGATGAAAATGAAACCAATGAAAACGATAGTAATTATCATAGTGACACTAATAATGATGAAAACAATGATAACTTTACTAGTTATTACCAAGTGCTTCTATTACTAGAAGTCATGCCAGTAGTTATTATTGATAATATTAATATTGGTCGTGATAATGGTGTTGATGTCTTGCTAGCTGAGAAAGATAATGGTTATATCAATATTGATAATGAGAACGGGAATAATGATGATAATGGCAATGATAACAAAAGGGAAGGTTAGTCGCCATCCCATATCTTTATCTCTCGACCCGGGATCCCCCCCCCCCACGCTCTCCTGCTCAGGCAATATGCTCCTTGGTCGTCGCAGCATTTTTCCCCCCGTCGGACGCCATTCTTCTATGCTTATGTATTTATTTTACATTTTTTTATCCTTGATTTCCGTAGTTTTTATGTATTTTAGCGTTTTTTTTTATCCTTGATTTCCGTAGTTTCTTGTTTGTTTTAGTGTGTCCGCTTTGGTACGTTTTCTTTGGTTCTTGTTTAATGATGGTTTGTTTATATTTTACTTTGGGGATATAGTTGTTTGTCGACATGCTTGGTTTAATTATCTGTTTCCTTTTTTTTATTTTATTCTAAGCTAATTGTATAAATAATTCAATAACCAGGATGGACATTTTCATAAAAAAAAATTATGTACTATTTTACTCGTACTTTGATATAATAATTCAATTCTTTTAGCTCAGGTATTATGATTTTGCTTGCCTTGAACTTTAATCTCTGCATAGTTTTGCTCGACTTTGATACTGCTCTTATAAAAAAAGAAAAAAATTCTTTTACTTTTTTTCTCATTTTGGTTTTGAATTCATTTAAACGTAATTCTTAAGATGGTTTTGATTTTAGTTTTTATTACTTATTAATGTTGTAATTGTATGGAACGACGGAGGGGGAACTGCCGAAACAAACCCACGCCGACAAAAGCACCTTCAGCCGCGTTACCGCTTTATGGGGATTATACCAAGGGTTAAATAATGAGTTTATTTGCATAAGACGCCCCTGGTCACACCGGGAACTTTAAAAAGCCACGCAGTGATGATAATGATTACAACAATTATTGTAAAAATGATAATAAGGAGAATCACAAACAAGTTGTCCTAATCTCACAATGCTAATGAATCTTTAAAAAAATCGTGGATCCGGATCGTGATCTGCATCAACACCCAAATTTAATTACAAACACAATGATAATGGATATTAATACTAATACTGATACTATTACTACTACTACTACTACTACTACTACTACTACTACTACAAATAATAGTTTTAATAACAATGATGATAATAATGATAACTAGAAGCATCAGAGAGCCCATACTCTTCGCCACGGCAAAAGGGTCACTGATGTAATAAAATTACTCATACTTAAAGAATTACATCAAAATCACCGTTCTCGAGGACACAGGTGACGTCCGTAAATATAACCTTCTTTGAGGAGGCAAGGCAGCAGGGGTAATAAAACAATCCTTCAAATAATTCCTGGATCCAGATCAACACCAAGATTTAATGGAATCTAAAGCTAAGCAAACATCTGGTAAAGATCTATATTTATATATGACTTCTTGAGTTATCCTGCTAACCAACGAACGAACAAACAAACAAACCAACGCGACGGAAAACCATAACTGTGGATATGTCTTCCAAACACTGTCTCAATGAAGGTGGAAGCAAACACTGTAGGGTCTTATAACCACGGTTTATTAGACGATATAGAGAGCAGGCAACGCTGGCGAGAGAAAGGGGTGCGTCCTTTCATCCAGCTATCCAGCCACGTCATACAATGTGCAATAAAAGTTATGGAAGCCGCGCATACCTTCCGCTTTCTCCTAGCATCCTTCACCCTCTTCCACTCCCCCTTCCCCTCTAGTACCTTCCCCTTTCCCTTTCCCCCCGTCTATCCCTA
>NW_027216131.1:0-2500 GCF_042767895.1 Penaeus vannamei | reverse complement strand
CACGCCTTCATGCACGGCGCCCCCGCTCCCCTGCCTTTTCTCATCTCGCTTTCGCCCTCCTTCCTCCTCCTCCTCGTCCCTCGCCTCGCCTCCCCCCTTCTTCATCCTTCTTTTCCCTTCCCTACCCTCTCTTTTCATCGTCTCTTCTTACCTTCCCACTCTCTGTTTCCTTCACCCACTCATCTCTCCTCCCTCTTCCTACTCTTCCTCCTCCTCCTCGTCCCTCGTCTCTCCTTCCCCTTTCTTCATCCTTTTTTTCCCTTCCTTTTTCCTCGCCTTCCCTTCTCCCTCCCTGATTGCTTCACCCTCTCATCTCTCTTCCCTCTTCCTCCTCCTCTCTCCTCCCCTCCTCCCCCTTCTTCATCCTTCCTTTCCTTTTCCTTTCTCTTCTTCCCCTTTTCCTTCCCTGTTTCCCTTCACCCTCTCCTCTCTTCCTCTTCTCCTCCCTCCTTCCTCTTCCTCCCCTCCCTATTTTACCTCTTCTTCCTCTCTTTTCACTTTCCTTTTTTTCTTTCCCACCTTCCTCTCCCTTCATTCCTCCCCTTCCCATCCTTCCCTCTCTTCTCCTTCTTCTTCATCCTTCTTCCCTGTTCCCCCTTCTTCCTCCTCACCCTCCCTTCTCCCCCCCCTTCCTCTCTCTCTCTCTCCTCTCTCCTCTCTCTCTCTCCTCTCTCTCTCCTCCTCCCTCTCCTCTCTCCTCTCTCCTCTCTCTCCTCCCTCCTCTCTCTTTCCTCCTCCTCTCTCTTTCCTTCCTCTTCCTCCTTCCCTTTCTTCCCTCCTCCCCTTCCTCTTTCTCTCCTCCTCCCCCTCCCCTTTTTCCTCACTTTCTTCCCTTCCTCTTCTCCTTCCTCTCTCCTCTTGCTCCCTTCCTCTCTTTTCCCCTTCCACCCCTCTTCTTCCCTTTCTCCTCCTCTCCTCCCCTTTTCCCATCCCTCTCCCTTCCATCTCCTTTCTCCTCCTTCCCCTCTCCTCTTTCCCCTTTATTTCTCCCTTCTTCCCTCTCCCTTCCCTCCCCCTTCTCCCCTTCCGTCACCTCTCCTCCTTCCCCTTCCTCCCTCCCTCCTCGCCCCGTCCATCCCTCTTCCCTCTTCCATCTCCCCTCCCTCCCCTTCCTCTTCCTCCCCTTCCTCTCCCTCCCCTTCCTCTTCCTCCCCTTCCTCTCTCCTCCTCGCCCCGTCCCATCCCTCTTCTCCCCTTCCACTCTCCTCTTTCCTCCCTTTCCTCTCTCCTCCCCCTCCCTCTCCCTCCCTTTCCCTCTCTCCTCCTCCCCCGTCCCATCCCTCTTCTCCCTTCCACTTTCCCTCTCCCCCCCCCCTCTCTCCTCCCTTCCCTCTCCTCCTCGCCCCTCCCATCCCTTTTCTCCTCTTCCACTCTCCCCTTCCCTCCCTTCCTCCCCTTCCTCTCCTCCTCCCCCCGTCCCATCCCCTCCTCTTCCCTCCCCTTCCCTTCCCTTCTCCCTCCTCCTCCCCTTCCTCTCTCCTCCCCCTCCTCTCTCCTCCTCGCCCCATCCCATCCCTTTTCTCCTCTTCCACTCTCCTCTCTTCCCATCCCTGTTCTCCCCCTCCTCTCTCCTCCTCGCCCCGTCCCATCCCTCTTCTCCTCTTCCACTCTCCTCTCTCCTCCCCTTCCTCTCTCCTCCTCGCCCCGTCCTTGTCTGCCCGAAGTAGACGTCAGGACTTCATTCGTCTCAACTTGGCTTTATCACTTTAGAATATATAGTGTGTAATATAGTAGAGGATGTCAAGCGTCAGCTCAACTTGTCTGTTAAGCGAGATTCAAAAGAGAGACTGGGTTCCTACTTATATATTGTGGGTGCGTGTGGGTGCTTTTGCGTGTGCGTGTGTGTGTGTGTCTGTCTGTGTGTGTGTGTGTGTGTGTGTGTGTGTGTGTGTGCATGGTGGGTGGGGGGTGGGGGGGAGTTTTACGTGTGTGGTGGGGGAGGTTGCGTGCGTTTGGGGGGATGTTTGTGTGTGTTTTTGTGTGTTTGTTTGTGTGTGTGTGTGTGTGTGTGTGTGTGTGATTATGTAGGCTACTTATATCCTTAGTGCAATATCTTATCTACCATTAAAATAAATCAAGTTTTTTTCTGTTTTTTTTCGCTATTCTTATACACCTTTTCGCTCTTCTATTACGAAATTCTTCGATGTTACATTCTCCTCCTCCAACCCTTAGCTCAGTCCTTTGAAGTGGCGAACGATACAATACGCAATTACTACGAAACATATTAATAACAATTCTATGAAACAGAAATGAAGAAAAAAAAATCAGAACTCACCTGTTTTCTGATGAATCGCGCGAGAGCCACTGAGACCGTCATTTCAACACCCATCCGCCACAGGCTTCTAAAAGGGGCTTATCGTCTCCTGCTGCAAACCGCTCGCTTACTCCGGCAGCTCACTTAGCTCTTCCCACTCCGCTTGACCGCCACCCTCACCTGTCAAACTCTCAGCCCCGTGACCTTATCGCAGCAAAGGTCACGCGTGTCGCTCTTTACAAAAAA
>NW_027216130.1:0-8665 GCF_042767895.1 Penaeus vannamei | reverse complement strand
AAAAACCCAAAAACAAACCCCAAAAAAAAATAAACAAAAAACAAAAAACAAACCAAAAAAAAAAAACCCCAAAAAAAAAACAAAACAAAAAAAAAACCCCAAAAAAAAAAAAAAAAAATCAAAGAAAAAAGCCCCCCAAAGGCAACCCCCGGGGGCTGGGGTGGACCGAAATGGTCGAGTCCGCGCGGCGGTAAGGGGGGGACGTCATCGACAAAGGGGACTCCCCCTTTTCAAGGGGGGGGAAGGGGGGGGGGAGGAGGGGGGAGGGGGGGGGGGAAAAGGGGAGGGAGGGGGAAAGGGAAAGGGGAAAAGGGGGAAAATGGGGGAGAGAAAGGAGGAAGAAAGGAAGGAAGGGGGGTGGTGGGGGAGGGAAGGAAAGGGAAAGGAAAAGGGAGGGGGGGGGAAAAGGGGAGGGGAAAGGAAGGAAGGGGGGATGGTGGGGGAGGAAAAGGGGGGGAAAAAGGGAAAAAAGGGAAGGAGGAAGATGGGGAGAGAAAGGGAAAGGGAAAAAAAAGGGGGAGGGATGGTTTGGGGGGGAAGGAGGGAGGTGAGGGAAAAAGGGAAGGGGGGGGAAGGAAGGAAGCAGGGGGGGGGGGGTGAGAGGTGAAGGTAGGAGGAGGAAAGAAGGGATGAGGGGGTGGGCGTAAAGGGAAAAAAAGGGGGGGGGAAGGGGAAAAGGGGGGGGGGAAGGGAAAAAGGGGGAGAAGGGGGGAGGGAGGGGAAGGAAAAAAAGGGTAGGAAGAAGGAAGAAGGATAAGAGAAGAAAGGACACAACCACGCAACAGAAAACGGAGGGAAATGCATACGGGAAAAAAAAATTACCCCCCAAAAAAAAAAAAATGCAAAATAGCCAAACAAAACGGCTAAAAAAAAAAAAAAAAATTTTTAATCACCCCTTTTTTTTTCCCCCCCCCCCTCCCCCCCCCTCCCATCCCCCCCCCCCCTTTCTCCCCCCCCCCCCCCCCCCCCCCCCCCCCCCCCCCCCCCCCCCCCCCCCCCTTCCCCCCCCCCCCCCCCCCCTTTTTTTTTTTTTTTTTTTTTTTTTTTTTTTTCCTTCCTTCCCTTTTCCCTTCCTCCCCCCTCCTTTTTTCCCTTTTCCCCCTTCCCCTTCCCCTTTCCTTTCCTTCCTTCCCTTCCTTTTCCCCTTTTCCCCCTTCCCCTTTCCTTTTTCCTTTCCCCCCTTTTTTTCCCCTTTCCTTTTTTTTTCCCCTTTTTTATTTCCTTCCCTTTTTTTTCCCCTTTTTTCCCCCCCTTCCCCCCCCCCCTTTTCCCCCCTTTTTTCCTTCCCTTTTTTTTTTTTTTCCCTTTTTTTTCCTTTTCCCCTTTTTTTTTTTTTTCCTTTTCCCTTTTTCCTTTTTTCCTTTTTCCTTCCTTCCCTTTTTTCCCCCCCTTTTCCCCCCCTTTTCCCCTTTTCCCCCCCCCCCCCCCCCCCCCCCCCTCCCCCCCCAAAAAACCCTTTTTTTATCCCTCCCTTCCTCTTTTTTTTTTTTTTCTTTTTTTTTCTCCCTTTTTCCCTTTTTTTTTTTTTTTTTTTTCCCCTTTCCTTCTCCTCCTTTTCTTTTTTTTCCCCTCCCTTTTCTCCCCCTTCCCCTCCCCTCCCTTTCCCCCCCCCCTTCTCCCTTTCCCCCCCCTTTCCCCCCTTTCCCCCCCCTCCCCCCCCCCCCCCCTTTTCCCCCCTTTCCCTTCCCCCTTTCCCCTCCGCCCCCCCCCCTCCCCTTCCCCCCCCCCCCCCACCCCCCCTTTTCCTTTTCCCCCCCCTTTCCCCCCCCCCCTCTCCCTTCCCCCTTTCCCCTCCCCCCCCTCCCTTTTCCCCTCCCCCCCTTTTTTTAATTTTTTTTTTTTTTTTTTTTTTTTTTTTTTTTTTTTTACGGAAAGACGCGGAAAAATTGCTCTTAAGGGAATGAGGAAATCAAGCAGGAAGGAGGGGGGGAGGGGGGGGGGGAGGAAGGGGAGAGGGGGGAAAAAGGGGGGAAAAAAAAAGGGGGGAAAGGGGAGGAAAAAGAGGAAGGGGGAAAAAGGGGAGGGGAGGAGGGGGGGGAGAAGGGAGGAGGAGGAGGAGGAGGAGAGGAGGGGGAAGGAGGGGGGGGAAGGAGAAGGGGAAAGAAAAGGGGAAGAAAGAGGAAGGGAAAAAAAGGAGGAGGGAGGGGAGGGGGGAAAAGGGGGAGGAGGGGGGAGGAGGAGGGGAGGAGGAAAGAAGAAGGGGGGAAAGAAAAAGAAGAAAAAGAAGAAGAAGAAGAAGAAGAAAAAAAGAAAGAAAAGAAGAAGAAAGAAAGAAAAGAAAAGAAGAAGGAAGAAGAAGGGAAAAAAAAGAAGAAGAAAAGAAGAAAAGAAGAAAAAAAGAAGAAACAAAAAAGAAAAAGAAGAAAAGAAGAAAAAGAAAAAAAGAACTGTACAAAAATTTTTTAAAAAAAAAAGGGGAGAAATAAAGGAAAGGAGAATGGAAAGAAAGGGGGAGACATCGGAAAAAAAAAGAAGGGGATGAACCAAGAAGGAGGAAGGGAGGGAACAAAAAGGAAGCCGAAGAGAGGAAGGGGATAGGCGGAGGAGGGAAAAGGGGAAGGAAAAGGGGAAGGGGGGGAAAAGAGAAAAAAATAAAGATCAGAGACAAGGAAAGAAAAAAAGGCGGAAACCCCAAGAAAGGGGGGAAAGGGAAAGGAAAGAGAAAGAAAGAAAAAAGGAAAAAAGGGGGGAAAAGGAGGGCAGGGGAGGGAGAGGGGGGGGGGGGGACCAGGGGGCAAGCAAAAAGGTGAGATTGGTCTTTTTTCCTTTTTAAACTCAGGGGGTTTTTTTTTTTTTTCCCTTTTTTTTTTTTTTTATTCCCCCGTGAGTCAGGTGGGGGGGGAGGGGGGGAGGGAAAGGGGAAGGGAGGAGGGGGGGAAAGGGGGAAAGGGGAGGAGAGGAGGGGGGAGGGGGGAGGGGGGGGGAGGGGGGGGGGAGGGGGGGGAAAAAGGGGGGGAAGAAGGGAAAGGGAAAAAAAAGGGAAAAAGGGGGGAGAGAGAGAGAGAGAGAAGAGAGAGAGAGAGAGAGAGAGAGAGAGAGAAGAGAGAGAGAGAGAGAGAGAGAGAGAGAGAGAGAGAGAGAGAGAGAGAGAAATCAACAGAGAAAAAAAAAAGAAAAAAAAAGAAAAAGAAAGAAGAAAGACAAGAAGAAAACAAATCCAAAAAAAAAAACGGGGAAATGATGAACGGGAAAAAATGGAAAAAAGAAAAAAAAAAGGGAAAAAAGAAAAGGGAAAAGGAAAAAAGGGGGGGAAAATTGGGGGGGGGGGGGGGAAAGGGGAAAAAAAAAAGGGGAAAAAAAAAAAAAGGGGGAAAAGGAAAAAGGGGGGGATGGAAAAGGGGGAAAAAAAAAGGGAGGGAGGGAAAAAAAAAGGGAAAGGGGAGGGAAAAAAAAAAAGGGGGGGGGAAAAAAAAAAAAAAAAAAAAAAGGGGAGGAAAAAAAAAGGGAAAGGAGGGGGAAAAAAAAAGGGGGGGGAAAGGGGGGGAAGGGGGGGGGGGGGGGGGGAAAAGGGGAAAAGGGAGGGGGGAAATGGGGGGGGGGGAGGGAGGGAGGAAAAGGAGGGAAAGGGATGGGTGGAAAGAAGGGAGGGAGGGAGGGGGGGAGGGGGGAAAAGGGAAAAAGGGGGGTGGATGAAGGGAGGGAGGGAGGGAGGGAGGGAGGAAGGGGGGAAGGGGAAAAGGGGAGGGAAAAAAAAAGAAAAAGGGAAAAGGGAAAAGGGGGAAGGGTTCTTTTCTTTCTTAAATTTTTTCAAAAATTTTTCCCAAAACCCCTTTTTCAATCAAAAAATAATCAATCAATCAACAATCAAACAATCAATTTCTTTTTTTTGTTATCGTCCTTTCCCACTTTCTCTCCTCCCACCCTTTTTATCCCTCTCTTCCCCTTTCCAGCAATTTCTTCCCTCCTTCCCTTTTCCCCCTTTCCTCCCCCCCCCCCCCTTTCCTCCTCCCTCCCCCTTTCCCCCCCTCCCCCCTCCCTCCCCCCCTCCCCCCCCCCCTCCCCCCTCCTCCTCCCTCCCTCCCTCCCCCCCCTCCCCCCCCCCCTTTCCCTCCCCCTCCCCCCCCCTCCCCCCCCCCCTCCTCCTCCCCCCTTCCCCCTCCATCTCCCCCCTCCCTCCCTACAACACCAATAAAAAAAAAAAAAATAATAAAAATAAGAATCAAAATTACACACCCCCTCCTTTTATCAGCTGTCTACAGTCCCCGAAAGTTTCAAAAGAGATGGGTTATCCCCGAGACAAATATGGTCAAGCGGGGATAGGGGTAGGGGGGGGGGTGGGGGTAGGGGATGGGGGTGGAGGTGGGGTAGGAGGTGGGGATGGGGTGGGGGTGGGGGATTGGGGGTGGGGGGGGGGTAGGATGTGGGGGTAGGGGGTAGGGGGGAGGGGAGGGGGATAGGGGTAGGGGGGATAGGGGGGGAGGGGGGGGTAGGAGGTAGGGGATAGGGGGGGGGAGGAGGGGGGAGGTAGGGGGGTAAGGAGGGGGGGGTAGGGAGGTAGGGGAAAGAGGAAGGGAGGGGTGGGGGGAAAAAGGGGGGAGGTGGGGAAGAGGAAGGGGGGGGGTAGGGGAGGGGGGGATGTAGAGGGTGGGGGGGTGGGGGGTGGTCCTTCCCCCCTCCTCTCTCTCCCTCCCCCCCCTCCCCCTCCCCCCTTCCCTCCCCCCTCCCCCCCCTTTTCCCCCCCCCCCCCTTCCCCTCCCTCCCCCCCCCTCCCCCCCGTTTCCCCCCCCCCCCCTCCTCCCCAACCCCTTCTTCAAAGTCGCCACATGTTAAAGAACCAGTAATTAAACCTTTTCAAATAAAACCCCCCGAAATTTTTTAATGGTCACAGCAATAAGGAAAACACCAAAACAACAATCTATAACAAACAAACACAGAAACAAATAAACACAAACAAACAAACAAACAGGCAAAGACATAAATAAAGAAAATAACACAATAAAGAAAAAAATAAAATAATAACAATAATAATAACGAAAATGAAAAGGGAATATGAAAAAAGAAAGAAACAAAGAAACGAAAGAAAATAATAATAAGAAGAAATGAGAAAAGAAACAAAAAAAATAATGAAAAAAGGAAAAGGAGAATGAAAAAAAAAATAAAAAAAAACAAGAATGAGAAAAAAAGAAAAAAAAAGAAATTTTTAAAAAAGAAACTAAAAAAAAATGAAAAAAGGAAAAGAAGAATAAAAAGACAATTAAAAAAGAAGAAGAAGAAGAGAAAAAAAAAAAGAGGGAAAAAAAATGAAAAGAAGAATGAAAAAAAAAGAAGCAGAAAAAGAAAGAAAAAAAAAAATAAAGAAGATTAGAGAAAAAAAGAAACAAAAAAAAAATTTAAGAAAAAGGAAGAAAAAAAAAAAGGCAAGAAAAAAAAAGAAGAAAAAAGAAAAAAAAAAAAAAAAGAAATTTAAAAAAAAAAACTAAAAAAAAAATGAAAAAAAAGGGGAAAGGAGAATGAAAAAAAAAAAAAAAAACAAACGTATCATAGAAAGAAAAAAAAGAAAAAAAAATAAAAAAAAAAAGTAAAAAAAAAATGAAAAAAGGGGAAAAAAAAAGAATGAAAAAAAAAAAAAAAGAAGAAGAAAAAAAAAAAGAAACAAAAAAAAAGAATAAAAAAAAACGTAAAAAAAAAAAAAAAAAAAGGAAGAAAAAGAATGAAAAACAATGAAAAAAAAAAAAGAAAGAAAAGAAAAAAAAAAAAAAAAAAAAAGGGGAAAGAAAAAAAAAAAAAAGAAAAAAAAATGAAAAAAGAAAAAAAGAAAAGAAAAAGAATGAAAAAAGAAGAATGAGAAAGAAAAGAAAAGAACAAGAAACCAAATCAAAAAGGCCTCTCTTCATTACTTACTCCACCGATCTCCAAGACCTCCAGCGAGCCACTCATTTACCTGAAGACGAGAGAGAGAGAGAAAAAAATGTTACAAAGGGATTTTCTGGAGGGGGGAGGGAGAGGAGGGAGGGGAGAGGGGGGAGGGGAAGGGGGAAAGAAGGGGAGGGGAGTGGAGAGAGTGGGGGAGGGAGGGAGGGGAAGGGGGAAAAAGGAAAGGGGGGAGGGAGGAGGGAGGAGGGAGAGGGAGGGAGGGGAGGGAAAAAAGGAGGGAGGGAGGGGGGAGGTGGAGGGGGGGGAGGAGGGAAGGGGGAAGTGGGGGAGAGTGGGGTGGAGGGAGGAAATGGGGGTTGAGGAGGGGAGTGGGGGGAGGGAAAGGGGGGGGAGGGGGGAGGTGAGAGAGTAGGGGGGGGAAAAGGGGGAAGGGAGGAGAGGGAGAGAAGGAGGAAGGGAAGAAGAGAGGGAGTGCAGAGTGTAAGGGGAGAGAGGGGGGAGAAAGGGACCATTCACCCTTCCTTTCCTTTTTTTCCCTTTCCCCCCCCCTCATTTTCTCCTCAGTTCCCCCCCGTCCCCCCCCCCCAAACCCCGACATAATCTCCATCCTTTTTCCCCATCCCTCCCCTTTCTTCCCCCTCCTATCCACCATCTTTTTCCCCCTACCCCCCAATCACCACAACCCCCCCCCTCATTCCCCCCTCTCCGTCCCCCCTTCCCCCATTCCTCCCTTCTCCCCCTTACGTACTCTCAATCATCCTTTTCCTTTCCCCTTTTTCCTTTTTCCCTTCCCCCCTTTTTCGTCCCCCTCTTTTTTTTCTTCCTCCTTTTCCCTTTTTCTTCTCCTCCTCCTCTTCTTCTTCCCCCCCTCCCCTTTTTTTTCTTCCTCCTCCCCTTCTTTTTCCCCCCCCCCCTCCCCCCTTTTTCCCCCTCCCCCCCTCCCCCCCCCTCTTTTTTCCCCCCCCTTCCCCCTTTTCCCCCCCCCTCCCCCCAAAACCCCCCCCCCCCCATTCCCCCCCCCCCCTTTTCCCCCCCTCCCCCCCCTCCCCCCTTTCCCCCCCCCCTTTTCCCCTCCCCCCCCCCGGCCCCCCTCACTCTGGGGAGGAGGGGGGGGGGAGGGGGGGGGGGTGGGGGGGGGGAGGGGGAGGAAGGGGGGGGAGGGAAGGGGAGGAGGGGGATGGGGGGGGAAAAGGGGGGAGGAGGAGGAGGAGGAGGGGAGGGGAGGAGGAGGAGGGTGGGGGAGGGGGAAGGGGAGGGGAGGGGGGGGGAGGGGGGGGGAGGGGAGGAGGGGGGAGGGGACAGGGGGAAAGGGGGGAGGAGGGGGGAGGGGAGGAAAGGGGTGGGGAGGAAGGGGGGGAAAAAAAAAAAAAAAAAAAAAAAAAAAAAAAAAAAAACCACACACACAAAACCCCAAACAAAAACCCCAAAAAAAAAAAAAAACCCCCCCAAAAAACCCCCCCCCAAAACCCCCCCACCCCCAAAAACCCCCCCAAACCCCCCCTTTTTTTTTTTTTTTTTTTTTTGGGGGTTTTTTCCTTCCTTTTTAAAAAAATTTTTTTTTTCCCCTTTTTTCCCCCTTTTTTCCCCTTTTTTTTTTTCCTTTTTTTTCCTTTCTTTTCTCTCCCCCCTTTTTTTTTATTTTTTTCCCCCTTTCCTTTTTTTCCCCTTTTTTTTTTTTCCCCCCTTTTTTTTTCCTTTTTTTTTTTCTCTTTTTTTTTTTTTTTTTTTCCCCTTTTTTTTTTTCCCTTTCTTTTCTCTCTCGTCGGTTGATTTTTTTATTCCAGGTATTTGATATTTTAATTTATTTATATCATTATTGACAGTTTTCTTGTTTATTTGTTTGTTTGTTTCATATACCCTGATTTACGTTCATGTTATCTTTCTTTCCTTTATTTTCGTCTCTTTGCCTTTATTTACGAATGGGAACAGTTACAAAAAATGAAAGAGAAAAATAGAGAAAAAAAAAAACAACAACGATAATAAATAACACAAAAATAACGAAGAAAACAAAGAAGAAAAAAACAAAACAAAAAAACAAGCCAAGAAAACCGAAAAGAAAAACGAAAAACAAAAAACCCACCAAGAAAGAACAAAGAGAAAAGAAAAAAAAAGAAAAACGAAAAACAAAAAGAGCCCCCCCAAAAAAAAAAAAGAAAAAAAAAAAAAAAAAAGAAAAAGAAAAAAAAAAAAAAAAGAAAGAAAAACAAAGAAAAGAAAGAAAGAAAAGAAAGAAGAGAAGAGAAAGAAGAGAGAAAGAGAGGGGGGAAGAAAAAAAAAGAAGGAGAGGGAGAAGGAGGAGGAGGGAAAGAAAGGAAAGGAGAAAAAAAGGGAAGGAGGAGAAGAGAAGGAAAAGGGGAAAAAAAGGGGGAAAAGGGGGGAAGAGAGAAGAGGAGAAGGAGGGAAGGAGGGAGGAAGAGAAGAGGAAAGAAGAAGGAGGGAGGAAGGAGAAAGAGGAGAAGGAGGGAAAAGGGGGGGGGGAAAAAGGAAGGAGGGAAGAAGGAAAAAGGGGGGGGGAAAGGAGAAGAGGAGAAGGGAAGGGAGGGAGAAAAGGAAGGAGGAAGAAGGGAGGAGGAGGAAGAGAAGAGGAGAAGGAGGAAGGAGGAGAGAAGAAGGGGAAAAAGGGAAAAAGGGGAAAAAAGGGGGAGGAGGAGAGAAAGGGAAAAAAGGGGGGAAGGAGGGAGGAAGAGGAAGGAGGGAAAAGGAAGGAGGGAGGAGGGAGAAGAGGGGGGGGAAAGGGGGGAAAAAGGGGGGGGAAGAGGAAGGAGAAGGAAGGGAAGGAGGGAGGGAAGGGAGAATGAGGAGAAGGAGGGAAGGGGGGGAAAAGGGAAAAGGAAGGAGGGAAGAAGGAAGA
>NW_027216129.1:5000-7500 GCF_042767895.1 Penaeus vannamei | reverse complement strand
CGTTTTGGATCCAGACAAATTGCTGTGAAAGGCGGGAGAGGAGGGATGTCCCTGGGGGCGTGACTGGCCGGGCACCTGAGGCTGCTGAGTGCAACAAATGGCGCCGACAAGCCTACTTGCTGCTACTGTAAGTAAGCAACAGGGGGCTCGTGCCGCTGCCTGGGGTCCCCCCCATTCCTTTCTCTTTACAAAACAGGTAGTCTTTCGACTGTGCTCTACTGTTTTGTGGCGTTTTCCAGGGGATCGGAGGGAAGCTATCCTCGGGTTAAGGGCCAACTTATCCACAACCTAGCGATTTTGGCGGGGAATCCTGCTCCGCTTCGGTCAACAAGGGTTCGATTTACTCGAACATTTGCTACTACCACCAAGATCCGCACCAGTGGCGGCTCCAGACCGGCTCGTGCTGTATTTTTCTACACTCACCACCGCACCCTCCTACTCGCCGGGGCCTCGAGACCTCCTCGACGCAGCCCATAGTGAGCCCGGCGGTCGAGTATCGGGGGGATGCTTGAGCGCCGTGCCATTTTCGGAGTTACTTGCTTTGGCAGGTGAGTTGTTACACACTACTTAGCGGATTCCAACTTCCATGGCCACCATCCTGCAACTCCCTTCCATGGGATCGGAATTAGCATCCATTTAGGCCCCTTAACTTGATGTTTGGTTCATCCCACAGCGCCAGTTCTGCTTACCAGAATTGGCCCACTAGGCACTCCGATTCTTGTCCAGGGCTTCAGCAAAGCAAGCCTGGCACCTCACCCATTTAATGGGCTGAGGACATTTCATCCCCAACAACCCTAGTCATTTGCTTTATCGGATGGAACTCGTTCGGTGCAAGTGCCAGCTATCCTGAGGGAAACTTCGGAGGGAACCAGCTACTAGATAGTTCGATTGCTTTCGCCCCTATACTCAGCTCTGCCGATCGATTTGCACATCAGAAACGCTTCGGACCTCCACCAGGGTTTCCCCTGGCTTCATCCTGGCTAAGCATAGTTCACCATCTTTCGGGTAGCAACATCTATGCTCTGGGTACCCGCCGACACATTCGGCCGCGAAGCGGAGAGGCGACCGTTCGTCATGGTGAGTCCCGGACCTGTGCCCCCCTGCCTGCCGGTGAAGGCGGGCGGGCGCGCGGGAGCGGGAGGGGAACCGCGCCGTCCTGGGGACGACGAGGGTGCGCGCGGCCGCCCGCTGCTCCGTGGGATCAGCCAGATCACTTTCATTGCGCCCGTGGGTTTAGTGTGCCCATTGACTCGCATACATGTTGGACTCCTTGGTCCATGTTTCAAGACTGGTTGGGAGGAGTACCGACTATTTGCACGCTGCGAGGGCCAGCACAAGGATCGAGTGGGAGAAGGGGAAGCGCGGGAAGCCAGACCTCCTGAAAGAAGGCTAGGCTTGACTGTGGCCTCGGACCCCACCCCCGTTCTCGGACGACCCCGGAGAGACCGTCGGGGGAGCAAGACGAGGGCACCGGGGGATCCCTGGACGGGCGCGAAGGAAAACAACCCCCGCCCGACGAGTCAAGCGGGGGCCGAACGCGCCGCCGGTTCCTACCCATCATCCCTACGCGTCGCAGCGACCTATTGCGGGGGGAAGATTGCCCACCCAGTCAAGGCTCCTTCAGCACGAGGCCTCTGGAACGGGAAGTCGCAACACGCCCGCTACCGTCTCCCGGCAGGCTAACGAACTGAATTCCCCCAGTTCGATCTATGAATCTCCACCCATTTAGCCTCTTAACAGTTTCACATTCTCTTGAACTCTCTCTACAGGGTTCTGTTTCAACTTTTCCTCATGGTACTTGTTCGCTATCAGTCTCGTGGTCATATTTAGCCTTAGATGGAGTTTAGCACCTGCTTTAGGTTGCGGTTTCAGGCAACCCGACTCTAAGGAGAGGCCCATTCCACACTCCCGAAACCCCACTCCCCGCGAACGAGGAGGAGGAAGTCTCCGCCACACAAGCCTGACACCCTCCCTGGGTATGAGAGTCATTCATGAACTACTTAGGCGGCTCAGGAGTGCATGCAGGACCTCTCCCGAATGCAGCATCCCTCGAGCCCCCCACGAAGGGGATACGAGGCTTTGCGCTGGGCTCTTCCCATTTCAGTCGCACATACTCAGGGAATCCCAGTTGGTTTCTTTTCCTCTGATTAATATGCTTAAATTAGGCGGGTCATCACCCTCCACTCAAGGTTGATACGAGTAAGAAGGCATGGTGCCTCCTTTACTCCATTTTTGTTCTAGCTGGGCTCATTTTGCTCTCTCTCTCTCTCTGGCTTTCTTTCTTTCCACGCCCTGTCTGCCCAACAAAAAGGCTCGTGACTTGACGAACGTTTCCTCTCTCTTTTCTCACGGCGGCGGAGAGGGCTAACCGAGGCCACCTTCCCTGCGCACCGGCCCGAGAACGCGGATGGAGGATGGTCCCAGGGACACCGTCGCCACTTGCAGCAGCCCGCGCAGGCTCGGGAGGGGAGGAATCAAGACCCCCCCTACAACCCTCGCC
>NW_027216128.1:5000-8652 GCF_042767895.1 Penaeus vannamei | reverse complement strand
AGTAGAACAAAATGGATCCAGTTACAGTTTTAAAAAATATCAAGGCTCTTTTTTTCCTTTGTTTTCTTTTTTTTATATACAGAATTCAAAAAAAGGAACGAGACAACAGAACGCTTTTTACCATGCGAGGCGGCAAGAATGAGCGTGGGAAGAAAAACAAAATAATCTAAGGAATTAAAAAGGAGGAAAAGAGAGAGAGAAAAAAAAACGTAAAAAAGAGGGATATCAAAAGGAGCATAAAACGTTTACAATTGGATAAACAAGACGGGGATACCGATAGTCGTACTTAGTGACGAGGGGCAGCCAAGCCTCTGGGGATATCTGGCCACCTGTTGGGAGAGACACACACAGGGTTAATCTCTGTCTCTCACCTGGAGGGAGGCAAAGAGGGAGGAGGAAGGAAGGAAGATAGGAAGGAAAGAAGGAAGGAAGGAGGGAGAGAAGGGAGGAGGAAGAGGGGGATGGGAGAGGGAGAGGGGGATGGGGGGAGGAGGGGGAAGGGAGAGGAGGAGGAGGATGGGGGAGGGGGAGGAGGGGGAAGGGAGAGAAGGAGGAGGATGGGGGAGGAGGAGGAGGATGGGGAGGAGGAGGAGAATGGGGAGGAGGAGGAGGATGGGGAGGAGGAGGAGGAGGATGGGGAGGAGGAGGAGGATGGGGAGGAGGAGGAGGATGGGGAGGAGGGGAGTAAGAGGATGATAGAAACGCATCCCAGAGGGGGTGGTGTTTTAAGTGATGGAGGTGGGGCTTGATTTATGATCTCTGGGGTTGATATGCAGTGTATGGCGGGGGGTCGTGGCGGGGGGGGTTAGTGGGTCGTGGGGTGGGGGGGTTAGTGGGTCATGGGGTGGGGGGCGGTTAGTGGGTCGTGGGGTGGGGGGCGGTTAGTGGGTCGTGGCGGGTGGGTTAGTGGGTCGTGGCGGGGGGGTTAGTGGGTCGTGGGGTGGGGGTTAGTGGGTCGTGGCGGGGAGGTTAGTGGGTCGTGGGGCCGGGGGAACGGGATGATGCATTTACCTTTAGAATTTATGAAAGGAGATTTATTCATTTATTTATTTTAGTAAGGTATGAGGAGAGGAAGTATGAGCTATGCAAAAACCGAGGGTGAAGGGCAGATCCAACCTCAGATCGGGAAAGAAGAAGGTTAAAACCCCGACGTCTAAATATGGGGTTGGAGGGGTTTCCTCTCACACACAGAATGAGGCGCGGAATACACACATGGAATCACAAGGCACAAGATGGTGATAAAAGACAGGAGGAAGGGTATTCTCGAATAGAGTGGATAAGAGAGAAAGAAGGTAACAGAAGAAAGTAGAAGACGCAGCAATACACTTTTTTTCAAGACATGTATACATCCAATCAGCTGTTCGTCCACCATAATAAATGACTGACTTCAGCTTCCCTCCATCAGTGACTGACTACAGCTTCCCTTTAGCAGTGACTGACTACAGCTTCCCTTCAGCACTGACTGACTACAGCTTCCCTTCAGCACTGACCGACTACAGCTTCCCCTTCAGCACAGACTGTCACGTCAGGGAGCCGCCTACCCGCTGACGTTCGCTTCAGTGTAAGCCCTACCATCAGTGTTAATACAAAGGGAATTGCTCGACTATTGAACAGCTGCTACGACTTTGGCCCGGCGTCAGATGCTCAGCTTCCACAGAACCATCACTAACTCCCTCCACATGCCTGATCCAAAGTTTATGCATTACATACGTCTCCTAAACACATGAGGCAAATGCTGACATGGGTTTACAGTTGCCACATGACCTATTGACCTAGGTTATGCGCTAATTTTACAAGAACATTTGTTATCCATTTTCAATCTTGCATCCACGATACCTGTTGATATGTATATATACAAATATATATACAAATATATATACAAAAAAAATATATATACATATACATACATATACATATGAATGTATGCATATACATATATATATATATATATATATATATATATATATATACATATACATATATACATATATATATATATGTATATATATACATACATACATATACACATACATATAAATACATATACTTATACATACATATACGTATACATATATATACATATATATATACATATACATATATATACATATAAATATACATAAAAATACATACATATACAATTACATACAAATACATACATATACATACATATACATATACATATATATACATATATATACATATATATACATATACATGTATTTCTGATGAAGACGTAATCGAAACCGGTCAAATACATCTCTTGTATTGTGAAGATATCCAGTCTCATTCATACCTTTTCTACACTTGTCATCATGGATACGGTTCATACATATATAATTATACATATATACATATACAAATATACATATATACATATACATATATACATATATAAATATATATATACATATATAAATATACATATATGCATATATAAATAGACATATATACATATATAAATATATACATATACAAATATATACATATACATATATATATATACATATATAAATGTATATATATACATATACATATATAAATATATACATATATACATATACATACATAAATATATACATATATACATATACATATATAAATATATACATATATATATACATATATAAATATATACATATATAAATATATACATATACATATATAAATCTACATATATAAATATATACATATACACATATAAATCTACATATATACACATATAAATCTACATATATACACATATAAATCTACATATATACACATATAAATCTACATATATACACATATAAATCTACATATATACATATATAAATCTACATATATACATATATAAATCTACATATATACATATATAAATCTACATATATACATATATAAATCTACATATATACATATATGCATATACATATATACATATATAAATATACATACATAAATATATACATATATAAATATACATATATACATATATAAATATACATATATACATATATAAATATACATATATACATATATAAATATACATATATACATATATGAATATACAAATATACATATATACATATACATATATACATACATATACAAATATACATATATACTTATATATACATACATACATATACATATATATATATACATACATACATACACACATACACACATACATATATATATATATATATATATATATATATATATATATATATATACTTATATACTTATATTTATATATTTATATATATACATATATACTTATATACATATACATATATGTATACATATATACATACAAATATACATATACATACATATATACAAATATACATATACATATATGTATACATATATACATACAAATATACATATACATACATATATACAAATGTCCATACATATATACATATGTCCATACATATATACATATGTCCATACATATATACATATGTCCATACATATATACATATGTCCATACATATATACATATGTCCATACATATATACATATGTCCATACATATATACATATGTCCATACATATATACACATGTCCATACATATATACACATGTCCATACATATATACACATGTACATACATATATACATATGTACATACATATATACATATGTACATACATATATACATATGT
>NW_027216123.1:2500-8641 GCF_042767895.1 Penaeus vannamei | reverse complement strand
GGGGGAGGGAGGGAGGGAGGGAATAGGGAGGGAGAGGGAGGGAGTGGAAGGGGAGGGAGTGGAGGTGGAGGGAATGGGAGAGAGGGAGGGAAAGAGGGAGTGGAGGGGGAGGGAATGGGAGAGAGGGAGGGAGGGAGTGTAGGGGGAGGAAGGGAGGGAAAAGAGGTGGAGAGAATGGAAGGGAGGGAGGAAGTGGAGGTGGAGGGAATGGGAGGGAGGGAGGGAGGTAGTGGGGGAGACGGGAATGGGAGGGAGGGAGGGAGAGAGGGAATGGGAGGGAGCAGAGGGTGAGGTAATCGGAGGGAGGGAGGGAATGGAGAGGAAGAGAATGGGGGAGACGGGAAAGGAAAGGAAAAGGGGTGCCAGGGAAGAAGAGAGTGGAGAGAGAGTGAGAGGATGAGTGAGGGGGAAAGGGAGGATTTAGGGGGACGGGGAGGGAGAGAGGGAGAGAAAAGAAGTGGAGAAAGGGGTTGCTTTTGCTCGTGGGAAGGAAGCGAGAAAATGTAGTAGGGCGGAGCGCAAAGAGAATGGGGATGTATTTGCAAGTAGGAAAGATGGAAAGAGAGAGAGGGAGAGGAGAGAGTTGGAGTGGGGGGAGAGGAAGGGGGAGTGTGGGAGAGAAAGGGAAAATGGGATTTGTTTGGCTTTTGGGGAAAGAGGGAGACGGAAGTGAAAAGGAAAAGGGGAAAAGAAAGGAAAAGCAGAAGAGGAGAGAAAAAGCAAGAATGACGAAAAAAAAAGAAAATTGAGAGAAAGAAAGAAAGAAGAGCACATCAACCATTAAGAAGAGGAGATAAGGAGAGGAGAGAGACGAGAGAGGGAGGGAAGGGAGAAGGGGATTGATAGCCAAAGTCTGAAGTTGCAATAGTGTTGTTGTCTCCCTTGGTGATTTAGTGTTTGTTGTGGTCGACGCGGTGGCTAAGCTCTTGCAGGTAATCATGTTGGTGTTGTTATAAGCTTGGTAGTGACGGAGATAATAGCAAACATCAATCAAAAAATGTTGGTTTCTTTGTTGCAGTTAAGGTCGTTGCAGGAGCCATAACTGCGGTAGTGGGGTATTCTTGATAGAAAGGATAGCGGTGCAATTTTGGTTATAGAAGTGGTTGTAAAAGTAGTTGTATTACTAACAGAATCATAGCTATAGTAGTAGTAGTAATAGTAAAAATAATGGTGATAGTAGCAGAATTATCAGAATTGTAGTTATAGTAGTAGTGGTATTAGTGGTAGTGGTAGAAATAGTAAGGGTATTGGTAGTAGTAGTAGTGGTAGCAGTAGTAGTAGTTGTAGTAGTAGTAGTAGTAGTAGTAGTAGTAGTAGTAGTAGTAGTAGTAGTAGTAGTAGTAGTAGTAGTAGTAGTAGTAGCAGTAGTAGTAGTAGTAGTAGTAGTAGTAGTAGTAGTAGTAGTAGTAGTAGTAGTAGTAAAGGCTATCAATATTATTATTAGTATCAGTAGTAGTCGCAGTAGTAATAGTAACAGTAACGGGCGAAGCGGGAGGGGGGAGGAGAAGGAGAAAGAGGAGGAGGAGGATGAACGGGGGGAAGGGGAAAGAGAAGGAAAAGAATAAGGAGAAGGAATAGCAGTAATAGTACAAATATTAGCAGGAGAGCAGTTGTAGCAGCAGCGGTGGTTGTCTAAGTAAAAGAGGGTGATGTGGTAGCACCAGGCTTTATATCTCCGTTGATAACAGAGAAAATTGCCCTCATTTCTTGGAGTCTTTGAGTACAATCGCATCAAAGAAAGGAAAACTCCCCCTTTAGGTCGTCGATCGAAAGGGAAGTGTGTCCTATGCACTGAGGAAAGTGGTCGGAGAAAGCAGCAAATGTATACCATAGCAATCAAAACAAACGATTGAATGTTTCCTTTTGCGAAAGAAAGATTGTGATGATAAAATTAGTGATGGTAATGATGAAGATAAAGGTAGTGATAAAATTGATATTGATGGGGATGATGACGACGGTAAGGGTAATGATAAAAATGATATTATTGATAAAGATATCGTTGACTGCAGTAATGATAATAAAGACAATTATATCAAGGATAAAAAACGATTATCATCTTCATAATGGCAATATATATTATCACTGCTTTCATTATTCTCATCATTGTCATACTTCCTGTGATGATTTTCAGTTATTATCATTTATATTGTTGCTGTTCTATTGTTCCTGTTGCTGTAATTGCTATTGCAATATTATCATCCTCACACTCATCATTATCATTCTTATTGTCATCAATAATATTATCACAAATGTTTTTCAGGCTAATAACGTGATTAATGTTGATAAAAAAAACAATGACTACAATAAATGACATGACATCATTACCATCACAATCCCACAATAATTTCTCATCATAACCATTATAACAATTGTTGTTGTTTTCGGAAAAGCTCATCGACAGAAGGGCTTTGCAAGGAAACGCCACGAACTGTTTACTCTGTTTGTCCCCAAAGCACAACTTTACTTATATTTTCTCTATTGGTTTATTCCCGATAATCATTATAAAGATGAAATACACTGTTTTTGTCGGAAACACGTTTGGACGCAACACACACACAAACACATACATACACACACGCACACACACACACACACACACACATATTTTCTTTCTTTCTTTCTTTCTTTCTTTCTTTCTTTCTTTTTTTTTTGCCTGTTATAAAAAAAGATATCACATATATCACAGTAAATTAACTTCTTTGACCCTTTCTTAAGATACCAATGCATAATATCCCATATAAATCTACATATTTACCCAATTTAGTGCTATCAAGATATTCTAAGACTACAGAACGTTTTAAGTAATAAATTCTGTTCCGCTATTTTTATTTTGAATACAACGCTGTATGTGTACTTTATGAACGATCAACAGAACGTCTAGCTTTACGTCTCTAAGACAAAATGAAATTCTTTTTACAAAAAAATGTGCGACAAAGAAATTCAAAGGAAGATAAATATTCAGTTCATATCATCATTATTATTATTAGTTTTTTCTTTCCTTTTTATTAGTATATTTTTTATCATTATCATTATTATGGTTATTATCATCATTTTTATTAATATCATTATTTTTATATTATTATGATTATCATTATTACTGTTATTATTATCATTATTATCATTATTTCTCTTTCTCACTCCCAAATCTTCCTTAATTCACTCCGCTCTTTAGGCCCTAAATCTGCCCCTCCCACATCCCTCCTCTTCTTCCCTATCTCTTTCACCCCCTTCGTGTCTTTATCCTTTCTTCCCCATCTCCCCTTTTCTCTCTGATCCTCCCCCCCCCCCTTTTACCCTCTTCCGCCTATCTCTTGCATCCTCTCTCCTTTCTCTTTCCCTACTCGTTCTCCATTTCCCTTTCTCTCACCCGCAATCTCTCCCTCTCCCTTTCTCTCACCCTCAATATCTCCCTCTCCCTTTCTCTCACCCTCAATCTCTCCCTCTCCCTTAACCCTTCCTTTCCATTAATTCCACCTCATCTCACTCCCAAAATCTTCCTTAAATTCTCTTCTCTAAAACATCACGTCTGCCCCTTCTACCTTCCCTCCCGTGGTAGCGTTCTCGTCTGACTATCCCAGTGACCGGCGTTCGAATCCCGCACTGCCTGGAGATCGTAACTCCGGCCATTTCTTGCACACAGGAGGTGATTGAGACACTGAACAAGCAGATGGGTGTAATTTGACTGAAGGTGCAAGAGCCTGTCACACCCAAACCCTTAATTATTATGGTCATTATTATTATTATTGCCTTCGCCACCCCCTCGTTCCCTTATTCCCTTCTCGCCCTCCCTCATCTCCCTTTTCTCTCTTAGTCTCCTCTCTCTCCCTTTCCCCTTTCCCTTTCCTCTTTGAGTTTCCCTTTGTTTCCCCTCTTCTCTTTATACCCCTTCCCCTCCCTTCCCC
Source organism: Penaeus vannamei (assembly GCF_042767895.1). NCBI lineage: Eukaryota > Metazoa > Arthropoda > Malacostraca > Decapoda > Penaeidae > Penaeus > Penaeus vannamei. The sequence goes on along the minus strand of NW_027216123.1, from coordinate 4,739 downwards.
CTTTCTTCTTTAAGCCCATCTCCCCTTTCTCCCTCTTTCTCTCTCTCTCCTTTCTCCCTTCAGTTTCATTTCTTTTCCCCTTTCCTTTCTTCCTCCCTCCTACCTTCCTCCTTTGCCTCCCCCTCGGATAGTCCTGTGAATTATAAATGAACATAAACTGTTAGTCATTTCATCTTTCATCCTCTTCCTACCTTTCGCCTCCTCTCTCTACTTTCCCCTTTCTTCCTTTTTTCTCTCTCACAGTCTTCCCCTTTCCCTGTCACTCCCAAATCCTCCTCTTCTTCCTTATCTCTCCCACTTCCTTCGTGTCTTTATCTTTGCTCCTCCATTCCCCCAACGCAGGTCGCCATTGCAAATACTTTAATAAAGTTTACTTGCCTCGATGAAGAAGAAATTTGATGATAATGATGATAACAATGATGATAATGATGGTGATAATGATGATGTAAATGATGATAATGATGATGTTAATGATGACAATGATGATAACAATGATGATAATAATGACGATAACAATGATGATAATAATGATGACAATGATGATAATGGTGATAACAATGATTATAATGATGATAACAATGATGATAATGATGAGAACAATGATGATAATGGCGATAACAATGATGATAATGATGAGAACAATGATGATAATGATGATAACAATGACGATAACAATGATGATAATGATGATAACAATGATGATAATGATGATAACAATGATGATAATGATGATAACAATGATGATAATAATGATGACAATGATGATAATGATGACGATGATGATAATGAACATGATGATAGAATTCTGATGGATTCGTAATATGATACCTTTATTGTAATAATGATAATGATAGTGATGATAATAATGATAATAATAGTGATGATGATAATGATAATAATTATGATAATATCAATAATAACCATGATAGCATTAATGATAACAATAATGTTGATAATAGTAATAAAAGATAATTATATTGATAATGATAATTATAATAATGATAATAATAGAAATACTAATTATAATAACAACAATAGTAATAATAATGATAAGGAAAATAATAAAAAAAATAGAAATAATAATAATAACGATAATGGTTACAGTAGCATTAATGGAAATGATAATTACAATAATAAAAATGATAATGGTGATAACGAGAATTAGGATAATAACAGTAATAATAATAATAATGAGGATGAGGATAATGATATAATAATAATAATATGATAATGATTATGAGAAAAAAACAATAACGAGAATGATAATAATAATATGATAATAATGATAACAATTATAATGAAATAATTATGATTATAGTAATAATACATATATTTTTTTACAATTTTCCTTATATTATTATTAGCAATAACAATGGTATTAAAGATTTGAAATAATATCAATGATTACTTTAATAATGATGCTTGATGGTAATCATCATCATCATCATCATCATCATTGCTGTTGTTTTTATCATTGTTACTATTATCGCTGTTATGAAAATTACTTCATTTTATATCATTATTATTATCGTTATTTCCTTCATCATTTTTTATGTTATTGTTATCGTTATTATCTTTATTATTGTTATCATCATCATCATTATCATTATTAGCATTATTATCATCCTTATCATAATTATTGTCATTATTATCATTATCATTTCGAAGCTGATGTTTTTATTTCTTGTTGTTTGTTGTCGTAATTATTGTAACTGCTATTACCATTATCCTTATTAATATTATTATTACTACTATCATTTAGTATGATCAGCATTACTATCATCATTATCACTGTTATTATTTTTATTGTTATTAGCATCATTTCCATTATTATTGTTTTATTATCAATACCATTATCATTATCATTAGTGTTATTATTTATTATCAGTATCTATATCTTTAAGACCATAATGATAACAACGCGGGCAGTTATATTAAGGATAATGTTCTTATTAATGGCAATAATCACATACCAAGTATTAAGGAGGATTCATATGACAATGAGTTAATTTTAGCTGTCGCCATCATTAATAATCTCTGAATGGTCTTGGGGCCTATCATTTAATCAACAAGAATTCTGTAATGTTATTGAAATTACCATCCTTACAAAATCTATAATCACTGGTATTATTATGATCACGAGAGTTATGTTCATCACTATTGTAGTTGTGAGTAATGTGGTTGTCATCATAATTGTAGTATCATTATCATAGTTGTCATTACTGTAGTTATCAAGGTT
>NW_027216120.1:5000-8636 GCF_042767895.1 Penaeus vannamei | reverse complement strand
CCCCTTCCCCCTTATCACCTATTTCTCTCTCCCCTTCCCCTTATCCTCTACTTCTCTCTTCCCCCTTCCCTTTATCCCCTACTTCTCTCTCCCCCTTCCCTTTTATCCCCTACTTCTCTCTTCCCCTTCCCCTTTATCCCCTACTTCTCTCTTCCCCTTCCCCTTTATCCCCTACTTCTCTCTTCCCCCTTCCCCCTATCCCCTACTTCTCTCTTCCCCTTCCCCCTTATCCCCTACTTCTCTCCCCCCCTCCCCCTTATCCCCTACTTCTCTCTTCCCTCGTCTCTTCCCTCCCTCCCTTAAACTCATTTTCCTTTACCCCTTTTCTAATCTCTCCCTCTCTCTTCTTGTCCCTCTTTGTCATTTCCTTCCCTCTCTCTTCTCCTTCCTTCCTTATCTTATCTTTCTCTTGCCTCTCCTTCCCTCCCTTTCCCATTTCTTCCTGTATCCTTCCCTCCCTTATTCCCTCTTTCTCTTACCTATCTTCTCACTCCTTTCTGACCTCCTTCCCTTTCCCCTCCTCTCCTCCCTCCTTCTATGCTCTCTTCCATCTCTCTCATATCCCCTCTTTCTCGTACCTCTCCTCTCCTCCCTCCCTGCCTCCCTCCCATATCCCCTCCTTCCTTACCCTCCCTCCCTCCCCCACCCCTCCCCATCTCCCTATAACCATCCTTACCTCACCTTCACACTTCCTTGATCAACCTTCCTCCCTTCCCCCCCCCCCCGACCTCCCACCATCCAGCATCACCTCCCCCCTCCCCCCCCCTACCCCTCACCTCCCCATGTCGCTAGGGCCTCCTTCCTCCTCTCACCTACCCCCCCACCCCCTTTCCCATATTTGGTCAAAATGAGTCGATCTGTCCTTCCCTGTCACTATGACAAACCACGAGTCATAAGTTATTGTTTTTATGTTTATCTTTTTTCTTTTCTATTTTTTAGGGGGGTATGATATATTTTTCTTTCTTTCTTTCTTCACTATACTGTTTATCTTCTTGTCTGTCTAGGCATTTAGCTACATTTCGTTATCTACCTGTCTTTCTATCTCCTTGGTTGGACATCTAGTTCATAATTTATCAAAGTCAAAACGGCTTTTCCTTTTTCTTACATAATGATCTCACGATTTGCTCTACCCCCCCCCCCTGACCCCCAATCAACCCTTAATCTAGATATCCAACAATCTACCTGTCAGTCTACCCACAGGCTTACCCACCTTCTCTACATAACCCTTCTAACACTTACCCCCCCTTCCCCCATCCCCCTCCCTTCCTCTCCCTTTCCCCTCCCATACTCCATACTCTCTCTATCCCTCACCCTCTCCCCTCCTCCCCCCTCTCCCTCCCCTCCCCATCCCATACCTCATCTACCATATCCCCCTTCCCCCTCCCCCCTCCCCCTCCCTCTTACTCCCCTCTCCCCCTCCCCTCTCCTCTCCTCCCCTGCCCCTCCCCTCTCCCCTCTCCTCTCCTCCCCTCCCCTTCCCCCTCTCCACCCCACCCCTTTCACCTATATAAAGGTTCCCCGGATGTTTCCATCAGTGCAAGAGGTGGCAGCTTCCCACAATTTTGCAACATCAGTATGCAAGATTCATCTCCACCTCACTCGCACCTTCATCAGCAATAATGGATTATGGTTATTCATGCCCACACGCACCCTTGTACATATATTACATTTATATACATTAACAGGTGCAGGTGCATACACTTACTTATACATTTGGATGTGAATAAATGCATTTACATACATATTCACCTATTTGCGTTTATAGATACATGGAGAAACACACACTCGCTTATACCGACGTACATTAACGCGCACGTACATGCATGTGTACAAACGCGCGTGTATATTCACCTGAAGTGATACACTCGTACACAGACAACGATATACGTACAGAAAGAGAAGAACATGGAAAGATTTAAATATTGCAAACAAACAAACATTTCTCAATTATCACACACACAAACAAAACATATTTATCACTCACACACACATACGAATACACACGCATGCACACACACAAATACAAACAGACAAATACTTCACAACAGCCTCACAAACACACAAACAAACACATTTCAAGACTCCCCCCCCCAAAGACAAACAAACAAACAAACACTTCACAACACCCTCACAAAAAACACAAACAAACAAACATATCTCAAGACCCCCCCCCCCAACACACACACACAAATAAACAAACACTTCACAACACCCTCACAAAAAACACAAACAAACAAACACACCTCAAGACCCCCTCCCCCCCCACAGACACACAAACAAACAAACACTTCTCAACCCCCCCTCCCCCCCACACACACACAAACACACACAAACAAACACTTCACAACAGCCTCACAAACACCCAAACAAACAAACATATCTGAAGACCCCCCCCCACACACACACATGCAAACAAACAAACACTTCACAACACCCTCACAAAAAACACAAACAAACAAACACATCTCAAGACCCCCTCCCCCCCCTCCACACACACACAAACAAACAAACACTTCACAACAGCCTCACAAACACCCAAACAAACAAACACATCTCAACACCCCCTCCCTCCCCCCCCCCACAGACAAACAAACAAACAAACACCTCACAACAGCCTCCCACCGATACAACGAGACACCCCCCCCGTTTCGCCGTCACAGAGCGGGGCATAACCAGAACACAATTGAACAGTGCAACTCCGCCCTTCCACTCTTCCGTTGATCTTATGACGGCAAATTGCAACTGGTTTGGAGGCATAAATTGACATTCACCCTGCGCAAGAGCTTAATTATCGCCCCGGGGTCAAAGGTCAACGCGGGCTTGACTCTGACCTTGTTTTTCGGAAGTGGGATGACGATGGGTTTGAATGCTGTGAGAGGGAGGGGGGGAGGGGGAGGGGGAGAGGGGTTGGGAGAGGGGGGGGAGGAGGAAGGGGGTTTGTGGAAGTTTTTCTGTTTTCTTCTTTTTCTTCTTCTTCTTCCTCTTTTTCTATTTCTCTTTCTTCTTCTTCTTCTTCTTCTTCTATTTCTTCTTCTTCTTCTTTCAAGCTGATCTTAATGTTTATAAACAAGTGTGGAAAGAGAGGGAGTGAGTGCAGGAGATAAAGAGACTGGATTATGATCAGGAGATGGACCAACACACAGACATAGGTGTGACCGGCAGGTATATGTGAGTGCGTATGCATATATATATATATATATATATATATATATATATATATATATATATATATATATATATATATATATATATATATATATATATATATATATATACATATATATATATATGTGTGTGTGTGTGTGTGTGTGTGTGTGTGTGTGTGTGTGTGTATGTGTGTGTGTGTGTGTGTGTGTGTGTCTGTGAGTGTGTGTGCGTGTGTGTGTGTGTGTGTGTGTGTATATATATATATATATATATATATATATATATATATATATATATATATATATATATATATATATGTATATATATATATATATATATATATATATATATATATATATATATATATATATATAATGTAATATACATAAATACAGATATACACATACATATATATGTATGCAAGCATGTATGTATGCACACACAGACACACACACACACACACACGCACACATACACACTCACACAGAC
>NW_027216118.1:7500-8633 GCF_042767895.1 Penaeus vannamei | reverse complement strand
GTCCTACTACATCCCATTTAATGGAGGAGAGTTCCTCTAGTAAAGCTAGTAAGTCGGATTCAGTTCTCATGGTCCTTATATTGTATGTGCAAAGGTTCATCAACGTGGGGCGGCCTGTCTTTACCAGGATATTTTTAGCACCCCCTGCTCCGTAGCGATCCTGATCGCCGCCGTAACCAGGGGCTCCTGGGGAATGGGGGCCATGGCTGGATGCGTTTGTTCATGGAGGTGGACAGCCTTACGTAGACAACAGCATATATATATATATATATATATATATATATATATATATATATATATATATATATATATATATATATGTATGTATGTATGTATGTATGTATGTATATATATATATATATATATATATATATATATATATATATATATATATGTAATTTCAAACTTATAAAAAGTATCTCTGTGTCCTCATCATCTAGTAGACTCCATGGTGTCCTTATTCTTGTACCATTTCTATGCGATGTCACGCTGATGTAGGTCATATCTTCATCAGTGTCCCCATACACAATTAGGAACAAAAGGCTTCCAATTAAAATCCTTCATTATGCATTCGCAGTCTTCGATAGCAATGCTGTTCTGGGATTACCTTGTTAAATCCTTGACTGTTTTTTTTTTTTATTATCCTTTCAAATATCTTTTTATGGTACTAGATGGTGGTTTTCATGATTATCATTTTTTGTCTCTTTCGTCTCAGGTTGTACAGCTATTTTTTGATCAATGATAAACAGGAAACTCAGGCACAGTGGAATGTACATCCACTTCTCGTACCATCCGCGTCATGTGAAGTGTTACCACCTCGCTGTTCCTCCGCATCTGAACACCCAGTACCTGAATGAGGAGATCGATTACCTCGTTCGTTCTCCAAACTGGACTACCCTCGCCATGTTCTCGACGTCGTGTTATCCAGGGCGCGGCGTACCTTCTCAAACGACTCCTATCCCGAAGAGACCCCTCACCTGCCCGTCCTCAGCCTGCCCTACACTGAGGAGAACTACTCTCTTCGTCGCCCCCTGCAGCCTCTCAACTGCAGACTCACCTTTCGCCAGGTGAACACTCACTGCCGTAACCTGGTTCGTACCTGCCCTCCCTCTACCTCGAAGGTGGGTACTTCT
>NW_027216116.1:0-8631 GCF_042767895.1 Penaeus vannamei | reverse complement strand
TGGTTATTGGGGTTGGGTTGGTTAGTTAGGTTTGGTTAGGTTAGGTTAGGTTGGTTAGGTTAGGTTAGGTTAGGGGTTAGGTTGGTTGGGTTGGTTAGGTTGGGTTAGGTTAGGTTAGGTTGGTTTTGGTAGGTAGGTAGGTATTTATTAGGTAGGTGGTGGTAGTGGGGGTGGGGTGGTGGGTTAGGTTGGTTGGTTAAGGTTGGTTAGGTTAGGCTTGGCTTGGCTTGGCTTGGCTTGGCTTGGCTTGGCTTGGCTTGGCTTGGCTTGGCTTGGTTAGGTTAGGTTAGGTTAGGTTAGGTTAGGTTAGGTTAGGTTAGGTTAGGTTAGGTTAGGTTAGGTTAGGTTAGGTTAGGTTAGGTTAGGTTAGGTTAGGTTAGGTTAGGTTAGGTTCTCACTCATAGAAATAATACCAAACTCTCCATCTCAAAAACATCTTCCAAAACTTAAAAATTTGAATAAAGGAAGTACATAAAAAAGGTAAACATACGAGTTTGTTTATGTAATAACCCAATAAGAATACGATATGTATATTACAGTTTTGTGTATTTTCAATGAATGACAGTAGAGTTTGAATGTAAGTATGTATACTGCGAAATACAAATATATCGCTTCACTTTCTCTTTCTTGTGACCTTTACTCAATATCAGTATGGAATATTTTAAAATCTATTTTTCCAATTTTTATTCAGAAAGTAGGAAAAATGGCAAAAATCAGCAGTGAAGAAGAATGGAGTCCCCCCAAATTCTAAAATCTTTCAAATCCCAAGAATACAAACTACTCTAATTCAACTAAAACTGGATGAGTTTCAAAGGAAAATCACATTGAAAGACTGAATTAAGTTAAAGTTTTAATTAAAGAAAATGTACATGAACCTTACAATAGAATTAGAAGGATAATGGAAATGTTACACTTATTACAATAAATGGACATGACAAGTTTCACATAGACATCTTTTGTGAGTCACTCTTAAAGGCATAAATGATTAGATCTCTAAAACAACTCGGCAAAAGAAAGGCTTAATCATTGCTCCAATTCAACAACAGACAAAACAAAAAAAATAACAAGCAATACATGTGAAAGATAAACAAGAGTACATGGAAACTAAACCTTTTGTAGTTCATCTCATATACAGAAACAACAACATTCTAAAGCAACATTTTAATCCTTAAGATTATTTCTTATGTTCTTTATGATCTGGTATTCTTTCCTAAAATGCTAAATCAGAAGTCAACATATTTTCACCTGTGGCTGATTAGTCAACATCAAGAATGTCACATCTGTCACGATTAAGAAGCAGAAAGTCCACAAATAACTGTTATATTTAGCATCAACATCTCCATTAATTTACCCCCTCCCACCTCCAATTCCTTCCTTTGGATAGGCAGGATATCAACCACAAGCCAATAGTATTATTCACCAGCAGTCCCAAGACTAATGTGAAAATATCATGTTTAGCTGTTGACATCCACCTGTGACAATGGGTTAGAAAAGTTTTCTGCTCATTTTGACAAACTGACCATTTGGCATGTTGAAACCACATACTTCAAAACGCTCTTACAAATATGCCAAAAAACTTGGGTAATGTTTAATATTTTATCCCATTTTATACTGAGCAACACGATTTTTTTTTAACTGCTCTAAGTGACTAGTGGTACTAATTCTAAGTTTTTTTAAAATTTAAAAATCTGTAGCAAAAAAGAAAATATTTTGGGAAACCCCTTTTAAATAATACTCTATTTTTGTACCTTCCCGGGTTTTAAAAAGGGAGATATTAGAAAATATGCATGTCAAATATCCCCTTAAATTAATACAGTCTTGAAGAGATATTACAATTTGTCAATTACATAGAAAAGAATACTATGAAAAAAAAGTCCTTTTTTTTATCTATTTTCATACAGTTTTGGAAGGGGGCAAAGGCGAACAATATCAGGTCACTTGAAAATGCTGTAGAAATTCTATCTACAAATATAAATTCTTTGTTCCAGTTTTTTAGTTTTAAGGGGTTATAGGTACCAAATGCTTAAAATTTTAGCTTTTAAAATCTAACAATTAATATTGTTTTTAATGAAAGATAATTAACTATTTGGGGAGTATGGGTCTAATCCCAAAGATTTTGCAACTAAAAATTCTGTTAATCTAAGATATCTATATAAAAAGCATTTTTTCTAAAGCTTTTCTTAGTATGAAAAATTAATTTCTGAACAAATTTTTTCTTTCAAAAATAATTGTTTGTAATAAAATGAAATGAAATTCCCCAAAAGCTAAACCCCAACCTATTTTTTAACTATACAGTATTAAGTATTAAAAACCCAAAAGCTTGTTACAGTGAAACTTTGTTTTGGGATAACAATGGCATTAAAAAAAGTGCTTTTTTCATTATTAGAAAAACCATTATAAAGGGCAAATACTATCATCAGATATATGATTTTCATGCATCTTTTCCCACTGGTCTAAAAACCTTCCCAAAATTTTTACCCGAAGGCAATGAGTCCTGATTGAGTAATATAAATGATAATGAAACAACACTTTTAAAAATAATAATAATAATAATAATAATAAAAAAACAAAAAATCAATAATAATCAAGATTATAAGGCTGACAATCATAACAATAATAAAAAAAAATAATCATTAATAAAGAAAAAATAATAAAAGAAAAATGATAATGATAATAATAACACCATCCAAATATGCAGGCACAGAACACTGCATGCTTACTTAGTGTTACAAAATCTTTAAAACACTAGTATGGATCAGTTTTTTAGCGATCCCCCCGGGTTTTGGAAAAGGTGGGATATCTTTTTCCCGGCCCGACAGCCTTTGCTCGAGGATGACAACAGTTTGGGTTGGTGTCAAGTGGTGATGATGTGCTGGAGGACTCTGCATCTGCTGCAGGGTGGCTGCATTGTCATCCTGGCTGCCCCCTCCTTTTTTCTAAAGGGGAGAAGGGTATTCTATATTTATCTCTAAAAATGAAAATACTAAAAAGTGAATTTCCGTAGAAGTTATCAGATACTTTTTGCCGAATGAAATTAAGATTAAATCACAAAATAATCATTTTACTAACATTATAATGTTATGTACTCACTTGCTCAGTACAATCAAGGGTACCACAAAAGGGAAAAAAGAAAGTTATTTTGAACCTGTCCAATGACTATGGATTGACTTGAAAATTTCAGGCCAAGAAAAGTAAATTGCTTAACCCTTTTACAGTCATCAATGTATGGGATTCAATTTAAAATTTTAAATTTTTTTTGCCTCAAAACATCTTTAAAAAATTTAAAAAAAAAAAAAAACATTTTCATAATACCCTCAAAGGAAATGACCCCCCCAAAAAGTGAATCTAATTTTTCTTGAAACTAAATTCAATTTTCTTTTATAGACCATCTCCCAAAACAAACACGTCCCATTTCTTAGAACCCTTTTTTAAATATAGAATCTAACATTGAAAAAAATTTTTCCTAAGGTATCAAAGGATCCTTCCATACTGGGATATACCCTCAATGGTGGCTTGCCTGCCCATTCAATATACACTAAAATATTTACTCAATCTACAATAACAGAAGCTTGGCTCCTTTGGGCCCTTCAAATTATTTTTGATAGGAAATTCCTGTAATACTAAAAAATTTTTCACCTAAGCACTCATCTGCTGCACTAGACTAAATAACAAAAATTTTCCAGGGGCTTTTTTTTTTCCCAATGATCAACCACCATTCCTACACATAAGAGAAATAAAAAAGAAAAAAAAAAGAAGCAAAGCAAAAGCAAAAAGAGAAGAAAAAAAGGAAAAAAAGAATAATAAGACAAAAAGGAAGAAAGTAAAATCTTTTTATCAGTAATACACTTTCATACCCAAAACTGCTGGGAAGCTCTCACCTGGTTCCCTTTAAGCGCCATGGGATCTCCTTTGCTCCCCGACTCTCAACAGTAGTAACTTCCCCCTTCTGACAATCATCAGGCACTGAACAGTCCATCTGGGGGTGCCTGTGAGACACCCCTGTGTCACATCCAGGTCTACACTGATCCGGCTCAATTGGTCTTCCCTACCATCACCTGTGCAGGTAAAACAGGTCTTTTTATATGGTTTATTTATTAATATCATTATCATTTTATCAAAAAAAAAGATACACAGTCCCTCTTCAAAAAATCCTGAATGGAAACAGGGGTCAAACTTAATAGGATATGAAACAAATTTTTTAATTTCTGAATGAGAAATTAAACAAATGTTCAGACAAAATACATGCATTCCCAAAAAACACACACAAACATGAAAAAAGACACACAAAAAAACAAATAAAGAACTTGTGATAATTCTTTTCTTCCCTCTGTAAGTATAAGCACAAACAGCAATATCCCCCCCCTAAAAAAAATACTAAATAGATACACTTTAAATCAATCAAATAAATAAAACAAATTCTAAAATATACACACTATACCTGCTTGTCTTTCCCCAAAAAGCAAAATATCTCCCTTGCAAACCCCACAAGTGACAGGGGCCCTTTGGGGTCCGTGCAGGGTATGGGGCCCCCCTCAAGCAGGTCAAGGCTTCAGTGTCCATCTGCAGAGCTGGTTTAGGAGAAGGTGTCCTGGCAATGGAAACAAAAAAGTCAATTAAAATTTTAAATTGCAAAAAGGGGGAAAAAAGGGAAGAAAAAAAAAAAAAGTTTCAAGTACTTATTTTTATTATCTTTCATATTATTATTTTCCTTTTTGTTCAATTTAAACTTTTAAGAAATTTAAAAGTACAACTTTCCGGCCCATCTAATTTTCCCCAAATTTTCTGACAACACACACATACTTATCTCATTAATTTACAAAACCCCTATTTCTAGCATAAAACAGGTGACAGAAAAAAAATATCATTACATAACCCATGATTTTCAAAGGTAGTAAACCCAATAAAAAAATAAAACTATAATTCTTTTTTGAAAATATTGTATTCAAAAGTCAGCAATATGCCCTTTCCCCTTTAGACTTAATTAACATGAAAAATTAAATAAAAAAGGTAAAAACCCCCCAGATGGATGGAATGAGAGATCATGTACCCGGGAGTGGGCAACATAGTGTGTAACAGTTTCCTTTAGGGGTGTCTTTTGTACAAAAAACAAAAAGTTATATATCATAAAACATTTTTTTTTTTTTTTAATCGACATCATCTGAATCATATCTATCATAATTAAAAAAAAGACAAAAAAAAAAAAAGAAAAAAAGTGAAAAAGTAGAAAGAAAGAAATGGGGAAAACCTGCAAACTTCTCTGACTGACTGTCTGAACCACGTTCAATCAATTCCCGGGGATGGAAAACAAAACCCTGTCGTTGACCTTTAACTCGGGGAAAATGTGAAATGTGCTTTCTGCTGGACATGTGAAGCTTGACAGTTTATCTCGAAGACACAAACATTGCCATCAGGAGAGACGAAAACCCGCATGATGGAAAAAAATTTTAAAATAAGTTGTCATTGGGGAAATCCTTTTAGTGAAAACAAACAACAGTGGACTTAATGTAACAGATATTAGTTTTGGCCAGTTTTTATCCTAAAATGAAAAATAATTTTTATATCAAAGTAAAACTTTTGTATATCATTTTTAAGAAAATCATTAATATAAATCCCCCTCAATAACAAAAAAAAATATTTTGACAGGCACTTCTTGTTCATAAAAACCCTAAACATACTAAAAGGTGTGATCTGAAATTAAAGATAAAAAATTTCCCTTTTAAATGAAAAATGTTTTATGGCATTTCTCGAAAAAATTAAAGGACACCCATTTTATGATTTGGGAATGAGCACTAAAACGGGGTTTTGGACTTTCCAAATCTTGATAGTCTTTCTTGGGGCCGGGTACCAACCTGGCCCGGGGAGAAACTACGACCTTCCCCTTTTGATGTCCCGGGAACCCCCAATACCTGTAAGAAGTTTGGTCTTGCTGTAATCTAAAAATTTCATGGGGAAAAGCCATTTTCTTGAAATTTCCCCAAATGTCACAATAAAGAAATGTGTATAGCTAAACTCAATAACTTTTAATGTAGTTTTGAACAGATAGCACCTTACAAGAAATATCAGGTGTTAAGAACTTTTTTGGTAACCTGCAACCAAATCCAGAGGATTATACTAAACAATCTTTTTCCATAAATACCTCTAATGTTTTGACCCAAAGCCTAAAATACGATCCGAGGTGAGGCCATTGTTTCCCCTGGGAAAAGCAGCATCGTAAACTGAGTCGAGGACCTAAAATCTTGAAGGAAAACCATATAAAATTTTATAGTGTTTCCCCTTTTGAAACTTTTTTATATGAAAAAAATATAAACTTTTAAAAACTTTTCTTTCATTTCTTACTTCCTACAATAAGGAATGAAATAAGCTCAAAACGATCACAATTCTTTTTTTAAATTAAATCAAAACAACTCAAACCCCAAATTTTTATCTTTAAAAACATTATTTCAGAAAGGATTATACATAAAATCAAAAGCAGTCCAACCTGTTGCTCAATTTTTTGTTGAAGTTCCCGACCAGACTGTGGTCCAGGGAAGAGGACACCAGCTGCTTGCCATTGGGGCTGAAGTCGAGACCGTGACCACATCCCTGTGTCCTGGAAATGTCTTTTAGGGTAGGGTTTTCTACTTTTTGTATTTTTTCCCTTTTAAAAGGAGACAGCAAACGGTTGTTTTATAAAAGATACTGAAAATTTTTTAAAATATAAATAAATGGTTTTCTTGTCTGTGGTTTTTGCCCTAAGATATAGTTATTTCAAACTATTTACAACTTTTTTATTGTTACAAGCACTTGTTGGTGAAATTTTAGTGGACTGAATGAATATTCAACAAAGCTAAAAAATAAATTTCTGTCCCAAATATGCACCAGCAAATTCAGATGACTGAATTTTTATAAACATTATCTAAAAATATTTAATTTTTTTCTTTAAATTCAGACTGCTTTAAAAGAAAAGTGAAAAGCAACATTTAGGATATATATATATATATTTTTTTTTTTTTTTTTTTTTTTTTTTTTTTTTTTTTTTTTTTTTTTTTTTTTTTTTTTTTTTTTTTTTTTTTTTTTTTTTTTTTTTTTTTTTTTTTTTTTTTTTTTTTTTTTTTTTTTTTTAATACATATAAAAAAAAATAAAAAAATAAAAAATTAAAAATAATAAAATTTTATATTTTATATATATATATATATATTATATATATATATATATATATATATATATATATATATATATATATATAAAATATATATATATATGGATATGAAAAAAAAAAAAAAAAATACACTAAAATAATATTTTTACACGAAAATCAATAATTAGTGTCAAGGAAAATACATTAACTCATTAAAAACCTTTCACACCCCAACCCAACACACAACACACAAAATTAAAAATAAAAAAATACTAAGTAAATAAATAAAAAAAATAATAATAATAATAAAAATAAATAAATAAATAATAAAAAAAAATAAAAAATAAAAAAAAAATTAAATAAAAAATAAAAAAAAAAAATAAAAAAGATAAACTCTATGAAATAAAGAAAAAAAGGAAGAAAATTTACTTTTAATTAATCAATTGTTTATTTTGCTATTATCATTCATTCATCAATTATACTTATTCACTTGTACATAAAAATAAAAAGTAATGGGATAATTATTGGACAAAAAGAAACTGGGGGCAGTCCCCCTTTGCATTTTTTCATATTTTATAAAGCACAATAAACAGACAACCACATTTTTATGTGTCACATATGTCACAGAAACCCCCAAAATTTTTATTTATTATTTTATTAACTCTAGCCATCTTTTCAGTGACAATTAGGGGTGCATGTGTACCCAAACCCCAAAACTGTCTTGTGATCAGAGGGAAGAAATTTTTAACTCGCCCATTTTGGGCATAATGGGAAAGGCTGTGGTTGATTTATGTTTTATATATTGGGTTTCTTTTTTAACCAGTACAAAAAATTTTGGAATATAATATCCCAATGGCTCTTGATACCTTATGGGGGGTTTTTGCTTTTTTTGCAGTATAAGTACAAATATGCATTAAGTATCTGAAGTTCTGGATGGGCACTTTATAAATTTTACCCAATTCATCCTGTCATGGAGGGTTGCTTTTTTTTACCCTGGAAAACCGCTTTTTTCAAATTTTGAGAACAACTCTACAATTGTTATTATCACAAACTTTATCCCCAAAAACTCAAAACATTAATAATTTTTTTTAACAACACATGAACACAGCGGGGTATCCAGAGGACACCCAAAGCCTTCAAACGGGTTTATATGCTGGGCCCGACTTCGCCCATTTTTTAACCCAAATTCAACAGACTGCTATCACATGTATTTTGGCATATGAATTTTACTCCCCCAATTCTTCACCAAATAAAAATGCGTAAACTTTATCTATGAATGCCAAAAAAGGGGGGAAAAAGCAGGGGAAACCCTTGCAATTCGACAATGGGCATTAAAATAAGGGCCCAAAATATTTTTTCCATTACATATCACTGTAAGTCTTAAAGGATTTGGACAAAAAAAAGCCATGTTATTATCAGAAAAAAATGTATAAAATTGGTTTAAATATTGCAATGGGCTGCTGGTTATTTTTTTGTTTTCGTTATTATAGTTTTTGAACAACTCTGCCATGCT
>NW_027216110.1:0-5000 GCF_042767895.1 Penaeus vannamei | reverse complement strand
CCTTCTTTATTCTCTTTCTTTTTTCTCCTATCCCTCACTTCACTCTTCTTCCCTTTGCTTCTAACCTCTCCCTCTCTCTCTTGCTTTCTTTATTCTGTCTCTTTGATTTCTTCCGTCCTTCCTTCCGCTTCGCATCCCACTTCCATCCATAACCCCCCTTCTCTCCACTCTCTCTTTCCTCTTCTCTCTCTTCTCTCTTTCTCTCTCTTTCTTCTCTCTTTCTTCTCTCTCTCTCTCTCTCTCTCTGGCTTGCCTTCTTTCTCTCAATTTTTCTTTCTCCTTTTCATTCCCTATCCTTCTCTTCATCACCTCTCTTTTCCCTTTTCTCTCCGACCGTTTTTTTCTCCTCCTCCTCCTCCTCCCCCCATACCCTCCTCCAGCCTCCGTGTCTCGAAGTATTTCTCTTCCAGAATAGAGCGAGAAGCAGAGGAAAACAGCGTGCGACACGTAAGGTACAGATTCGCGTGTGTGGCGCCGGCTTTGTCGTAGAGTAACAGGATATTTTACTTCACCTGTTTCTTTTTTGTTTGTTTGTTTATTTATTTATTTTTGTGTGTCGTGGAGAGAGGGAGCTAGAGAGAGATGGAGAGAGGGAGCTAGAGAGAGATGGAGAGAGGGAGCTAGAGAGAGATGGAGAGAGGGAGCTAGAGAGAGATGGAGAGAGGGAGCTAGAGAGAGATGGAGAGAGGGAGCTAGAGAGAGATGGAGAGAGGGAGCTAGAGAGAGATGGAGAGAGGGAGCTAGAGAAAATGGAGAGAGGGAGTAGAGAGATGGAGAGAGGGAGCTAGAGAGAGATGGGAGAGAGGGAGCTAGAGAGAGATGGAGAGAGGGAGCTAGAGAGAGATGGAGAGAGGGAGCTAGAGAGAGATGGGAGAGAGGGAGCTAGAGAGATGAGAGGGAGCTGGGAGAGAGATGGAGAGAGGGAGCTAGAGAGAGATGGAGAGAGGGAGCTAGAGAGATATGGAGAGAGGGAGCTAGAGAGAGATGGAGAGAGGGAGCTAGAGAGAGATGGAGAGAGGGAGCTAGAGAGAGATGGAGAGAGGGAGCTAGAGAGAGATGGAGAGAGGGAGCTAGAGAGAGATGGAGAGAGGGAGCTAGAGAGAGATGGAGAGAGGGAGCTAGAGAGAGATGGAGAGAGGGAGCTAGAGAGAGATGGAGAGAGGGAGCTAGAGAGATATGGAGAGAGTAGAGCTAGAGAGAGACAGAGAGAGGGAGCTAGAGAGAGATGGAGAGAGGGAGTTGGAGAGAGATGGAGAGAGGGAGCTAGAGAGAGATGGAGAGAGGGAGCTAGAGAGATGAGAGAGGAGCTAGAGAGAGATGAGTAGGGAAAGCAGAGGAGATGGAGAGAGGGAGCTAGAGAGAGATGGAGAGAGGGGAGCTAGAGAGAGATGGAGAGAGGGAGCTAGAGAGAGATGGAGAGAGGGAGCTAGAGAGAGATGAGAGGTAGGAGCTAGAGAGAGATGGAGAGATGGAGAGAGGGAGCTAGAGAGAGATGGAGAGAGGGAGCTTAGAGAGATATGGGAGAGAGTGGAGCCAGAGAGAGATGGAGAGAGGGGAGCTAGAGAGAGATGGAGAGAGGGAGCTAGAGAGAGAGGGAGTTGAGAGAGATGGAGAGAGGGAGCTAGAGAGAGATGGAGAGAGGGAGCTAGGAGAGAGAGATGGAGAGAGGGAGCTAGAGAGAGATGGAGAGAGGGAGCTAGAGAGAGATGGAGAGAGGAGCTAGAGAGATATGGGAGAGAGGGAGCTAGAGAGAGATGGAGAGAGGGAGCTAGAGAGAGATGGAGAGAGGGAGCTAGAGAGAGATGGAGAGAGGGAGCTAGAGAGAGATGGAGAGAGGGAGCTAGAGAGAGATGGAGAGAGGGAGCTAGAGAGAGATGGAGAGAGGGAGCTAGAGAGAGATGGAGAGAGGGAGCTAGAGAGAGATGGAGAGAGGGAGCTAGAGAGAGATGGAGAGAGGGAGCTAGAGAGAGATGGAGAGAGGGAGCTAGAGAGAGATGGAGAGATGGAGAGAGGGAGCTAGAGAGAGATGGAGAGAGGGAGCTAGAGAGATATGGAGAGAGGGAGCTAGAGAGAGATGGAGAGAGGGAGCTAGAGAGAGATGGAGAGAGGGAGCTAGAGAGAGAGGGAGCTAGAGAGAGATGGAGAGAGGGAGCTAGAGAGAGATGGAGAGAGGGAGCTAGAGAGAGAGAGAGAGAGAGAGAGAGAAGAAAGAAGAAAGAAGAAAGAAAAGGACAGAGAGAAGATAAAAAGAAAAGAAGACAAAAGAAGGGGAAGTGGTAAAGGCAGTCTCGCAAGATTAATGTTGTTTATATCGCGTAATACCAGTGGCATTTCTCTTAGAAAGCACCTGCAGCCACTTGCCTTAATCACGTTATTCACATTTGATTGAATGCTGCAATATTCGTCACTAAATGTCTGTTGCGACGGCGGGTGTCTTGAATTTGTGTTGCACCGGGTGACTGGCAGTGTTGGTGTTGCAAGTGCAGCGCTATTGTTCGGTTGCTTGCGTGTGTGTGTGTGTGTGTGTGTGTGTGTGTGTGTGTGTGTGTGTGTGTGTGTGTGTGTGTGTTTGTACGCATGTTTGCTTGCATGTTTGTAAGCATATCTAAGGGCTATGATAAGTCAGCATGAAACATTGATATTGTTTTTACAACACGGAATGTTGCTAACACACACTCTCTCCCTCTCACTCACACTCACACTCACACTCACTCTCACTCTCACTCTCACTCACTTCACAGACTCACTACCACTACCATGTTCTCACTCTTCCTCTCTCTCTCTCTCTCTCTCTCTCTCTCTCTCTCTCTCTCTCTCTCTCTCTCTCTCCACTCCTCTCTCTCCCTCACTCTCTCTCCTCACTCCTCACTCTCTCTCCTCTCACTCCCTCACTCTCTCTCTCTCACTCCTCACTCTCTCTCTCTCACTCCTCACTCTCTCTCTCTTACTCCCTCTCTCTCTCTCTCTCTCTCTCTCTCTCTCTCTCTCTCTCTCTCTCTGTCTCTCTCTCTCTCTCTCTCTCTCTCTCTCTCTCGCTCTCTCTCTCCTTCCCTTCCTCCCTCTCTCTCACTCCCTTCCTCGCTCCCTCTTTCATCCAGCTCTACTCCCCATTTCACATTTTTGCCCTCATCCTCCTTCCATTCTAGCCCCTCTCTCATCCTTCCCTCCCCCACCCCTCCCTCTCCCTCCATCCCCTCCCCACCAAAGGACTGAGCAGCCAAGCACAGCATTTTCTGGCACCTCGTAGGCTATACACACGCCTAGACTCAACTCTCTTGCTCGGAGTCGCTGACGCAGCTCCCAGCGGGGGAAGGGAAGCGAGAGGGGTTGCTTGGGGTGAGGGTTGGGGTCAGGTGGGGAGCGGTTGTGGAGGTGGGAGTCAAAGGGGAGGGGTTTTGAGGGGGGTGGGAGTCAAATGGAGAGAGGTTAGGGGGAGGAGTCAAGTAGGAAGGGGTTGTGGGGGGATGGTGGAGGAGGGAGTCCATTGGGGAGAGGTTAGGGTGGGTAGGAGTCAAATGGGAAAGGGCTTTTATACGGAGAAGGAAGTGGGGAAGGGAGATGGACTTTCTATGAGGAGGAGGGAGTGAGGACGAAAGGGAAGGGGGGGGAAGGAGGGAGTAGAGGGCAGGGGAAGAGAGCGGGAAAGACAGTATCACGTGGTGACAGTGCGTTATCGGAGATAGTGAAATGGCGGGAGTGACACCGTATTCCCGTGCAGTTGCTTGTATTGAAGGTCGAGAGGGAGAGAGATCTAGACGGGGGGGGGGGGGGGGGGGAGTAAGGAAACTTCACCATCACCACAGCCATCACATGTCAATCACAACCCGCCCAATATCACTATCACACACATCTTGGATAATGCTCAGTGACACACGAATTATCCTTCTTCCAAGCCTGTATTTCACACTCAATTTGATATCTATATTAGCTTCCTGGTTCAGAGTCTGCCGTGACGTTGCAGAAAGTCACCGTGAATTGAGATTGCA
Organism: Penaeus vannamei; assembly: GCF_042767895.1. Taxonomy (NCBI): domain Eukaryota; kingdom Metazoa; phylum Arthropoda; class Malacostraca; order Decapoda; family Penaeidae; genus Penaeus; species Penaeus vannamei. The sequence continues at coordinate 1,014 of NW_027216110.1, read as the reverse complement.
GATGCTGTCAACGCTGCACCAATGCGCACGTCGGGGGGCGGGGAGGGGGGGGGGGGGGGAAGGCGGAGGAGAGAGGGATGGCGAGGGGAGCTGAAGGCATTGGAGAGGGGAGAAGAAGAAGAAGAAGAAGAAGAAGAAGAAGAAGAAGAAGAAGAAGAAGAAGAAGAAGAAGAAGAAGAAGAAGAAGAAGAAGAAGAAGAAGAGGAGGGAGAAGGAGAGAGAGGAGGGGTGCCTCCAACCCCCCCCCCCCCTGCAGGAGTCACGGTTACAGTTGAATATTTTTGTGTTGCTTATTTATTTATTGGATTATTTCAATTATTTCGGTCTTAGCTTGAGCGGTTGATGGGGGGAGTAGTAAACAATTATTTTTTAAGAATAAATATGCATCAGACAACGCACAGATCTATATGTAGGATTTTATGATTGCATGCATGTACATGGATTATGTATTTTTATGTGAATAGCACACTGTAGTTAAATATACACGCTTGTCCTGTGATTACAGTTACCTATGATGATTATATTAGTGTAATGCTGGGTATTTTGTTTGCAAGAAATGGCATATTTTTACTGAAAAATTGGAGCGATTGAAACACGGGCGTCGGCTTATAATATCACGCGGTTGCAATAAATTTCCGCTCGTCCGTTCCGTTCTCTTGTGTCTGTGTTTTTGTTGTTGTTGATGTTATTGTTATTGTATTTGCTCATGGATACGGGCGGGTTGATGAGGGCCTGCAATTAGGGCTGGTCGCGGGGGAAATTTGGTAGGATTTCGTGATTATTGTCGTGTGTGTGTGTGTGTGTGTGTGTGTGTGTGTGTGTGTGTGCGCGCGCTTACGTGCGTTCGTGCTTATTTTTGCTTGTGTTTATATTCATACAATCGCGTTAATGTTCGTATGTGTGCTTGTGTTACATATTTGATTGTGTAAGTGTAATGCGTGTGTGTCTTCCCGATTCGCCGAGCTTGTTTTTAATTTGATGCATGTCTCCCACGCAGAGCGCTTTTTTGCCTGT
>NW_027216109.1:5000-8616 GCF_042767895.1 Penaeus vannamei | reverse complement strand
TTTTTGATTTTGCCTTTGTTTGTGTTCTCTTCCGTTTTTTGTTGTTTTTGTTTTTGCCTTTGTTTTTGCTCTCTTCCGTTTTTGTTGTTTTTGTTTTTGCCTTTGTTTTTGTTCTCTTCCGTTTTTGTTGTTTTTGTTTTTGCCTTTGTTTTTGTTCTCTTCCGTTTTTGTTGTTTTTGTTTTTGCCTTTGTTTTTGTTCTCTTCCGTTTTTGTTGTTTTTGTTTTTGCCTTTGGTTTTGTTCTCTTCCGTTTTTTTGTTGTTTTTGTTTTTGCCTTTGTTTTTGTTCTCTTCCGTTTTTTGTTGTTTTTGTTTTTGCCTTTGTTTTTGTTCTCTTCCGTTTTTTGTTGTTTTTGTTTTTGCCTTTGTTTTTGTTCTCTTCCGTTTTTTGTTGTTTTTGTTTTTGCCTTTGTTTTTGTTCTCTTCCGTTTTCTGTTGTTGTTTTTGTTTTTGCCTTTGTTTTTGTTCTCTTCCGTTTGTTGTTGTTGTTGTTTTTGTTTTTGTTGTTACTCTTGAGAAAAAAAATGACGTGTTCTCTTCCGTTTGTTGTTGTTTTTTTTTTTGTTGTTACTCTTGAGAAAAAATGACAAGCTCTCTATCGTTTTTTGTTGTTTTTGTTTTTGCCTTTGTTTTTGTTGTTACTCTTGAGGAAAAAAATGACGTGTTCTCTTCCGTTTGTTGTTGTTTTTGTTTTTGTTGTTTCTCTTGCTTTCGTGTTTTTTTTTCTCTTTCTTTCTTTTAACATTCTCCGTACAAGGAAAAAAAAGAGCCACACACACACATCGAAGCCAAGTCACGATAATGCATGGTAGTGACTCACCTGTTTGATAGTGTCCGCCAGGGGGTTTGTGCCTGTCTGATTGTAGGTTGTGAAGGTGTTGCTCCCTTCGCCTTATAAGGAAAACTTTCGGGTTCTCTGCGTTGTGGCCGGATACGTAACTGTTTGAAAGATTGCAATATCTGCTCAATTCATTTGCAATTTTGTTGTTATTGTTGTTGCAGTAAGTTTGAAATATTCGTTGTAACAACAATTGTTATAATCGTTGTGAATGTAGTAATGTTCGTAGTGATAACAATTGTTATAATCGTTGTGAATGTGATAATATTTAGTGAATGTAGTAATATCCGTTGTAACAACAATTGTTATAATCGTTGTTAATGTAGTAATATTCAGTGAACGTAGTAACATTCGTAGTAATAAACATGGTTATAATCGTTGTTTTTTCTCTCTCGTTTATAAGGCTGAAAGGTGACGAATTCTATATCAATTTATTTCCCTCTTTATCTTTATCGTCAATTCCTCGACCAGAACGTTACTTGACCGGAAATCCCGTAGAAAAGGATATCCGATGACGAAGGTTTTTGATCGCTCGAGCGTGAAAATAGATAAACCGGCTTTGATAACGGATTGCGGGTCTTGCAGCGCGTTCGGCCTTGGGAAAGACGTTGTAGAATTTAACGAAAGGTTTCTGTTGTAGAGTGAATGACAGTAATGGTAATGATGATTATGATAATATCACTGTTTATGATGGTAATACCAATGATAATGATAATGATAATAATGATAATAAATTTAACGAAAGGTTTATGTTGTAGAGTGAATGACAGTAATGGTAATGATGATTATGATAATATCACTGTTTATGATGGTAATACCAATGATAATGATAATGATAATAATGATAATAAATTTAACGAAAGGTTTATGTTGTAGAGTGAATGACAGTAATGGTAATGATGATTATGATAATATCACTGTTTATGATGGTAATACCAATGATAATAATAGTGATAATAATGATAATGAATTTAACGAAAGGTTTCTGTTGTAGAGTGAATGATAGTAATGGTAATGATGATTATAATAATATCACTGTTTATGATGATAATACCAATGATAATAATAATGATAATAATGATAATGAATTTAACGAAAGGTTTATGTTGTAGAATGAATGATAGTGATGGTAATGATGATGATGATGATGATGATGAGGATGGTGATGATATGATGATGATGATTATGATAATAATGTAATGGTAAAATTATTAATAATGTAATGGTAATTATTATGATAATAATAGTAATGGTAATGATGATGATGATGATGAGGAGGAGGAGGATGGTGATGATATGATGATTATGATAATAAGGGTAATAATGAAATTGTTAATAATGATAATAATGACATTATTGATGATGATAGTAATTATAATAATATCACTGTTTATGATGATAATACCAATGATAATAATAATGATAATAATGATAATGATAATCATGGTTATGATAATAATGATAATGATAATCATGATTATGATAATAATGATAATGTGGTTAATCATGAAGATATCAATTATGATAATAAAGATAATAATAATGACAACAACAATGATAATAAAAATCATAATAATGATATCAACAATGATAATGATAATGACAATACCAATGATAATACCAATGATAATGATAATAGTAATAAAGATAATGATAATCAAAACAGTTACAATAACAGCAGTAGCAACACGGAGATCATAACCATCGTTCTTGACATCACCATCACTATCACCATTTTCTCCTCCATTACCACCCCTTGCTAAAGCCATCATCTCCCTTTGCCTCCCACCCTTGCTAGCTATGGCCATTACTAGCATTGGTAGTAAAAGCAGAAGCAGTGGTTCGTCCTGCGGGGGAGCATGACGTCACTGGCCAGGCTGCTCTGCTCTGCATATTGGGTCTGATAGCTAACAATTTATCAGTCTGTGCTCTGGGTGGTCGGGTTTCTTAGGGCGGGGGTGTTGAGGGAAAGGAGGGGAGGCGGGGAAGGGGGGTGGGGGGGGTGGGGAAGGAGGGGGAAGGGGGGTGGGGGGTGGAGGGGGGAAGGAGGAGGGATGGAGGGGGAAGGGAGGGATGGAGGTGGAGAGGGAGGGGAGGGAATGGAAGAGGGTTGGAGGAAGGGAGGGGAGGATGTGGAGGTGGGAGAGGGGATAGGAGAAGGAGGGATGGAGGAAGGGAAGGAGAGAGAGGGGGAGGATGTGGAGGTGGGAGAGGGGATAGGAGAAGGAAGGATGGAGGAAGGGAAGGAGGGAGAGGGGGGAGGAGGAGGAAGGGAGGAAGGATGGAGGAAGGGAAGGAAGAGGTGAAGGAGGGAAGGGAGGAGGAAGAAGTAGGAAGAACAGGGTACAGTGGCGGGAAAGGAGGCAGACGGGAGGGGAGGAAAGATGGAGGAGGTCGTGGAAAGGGGCAGATAGGGGAAGGGCGGGGGTGGATGGGGTGGGGTGGGGGTGAGGAAGAAGCGCTTGTGAGACGCCTCTGAGGTGGTGTGTGGCGTGATCGTGCGTGCGTGCGTTTGTGCGTGCGTCGAGTGCGACTATGTGACTTGTGAGTGTTTGACTGTTAGAGTTTGACGTCATTTGATACGTCACTGTCGTTAGGGGATAACGGGAGTGAGGATGTGACGCAGACAGGAGAGTTATGGTTGTTCTTTGTGTCCATATTTACGAAATGCCAGTGAATGAGGGGGATATTTTTAGAGCTATGTGCACATAAAAAAAAAAAAAAAAACATACTGATGTGTGCAGGTACGCATAAGCGTTTGTAAATGAATATACACACA
>NW_027216108.1:0-7500 GCF_042767895.1 Penaeus vannamei | reverse complement strand
AAGTGGCTCGTCGTAGTCAACCGGGAAAGCCATAAAGTGGCTCGTCGTAGTCAGGGATTTAACAGTATTCAAGATTTAGCAATATGGTGAGGCTTGGGAACAAAACCCCAAATAAGGAAAGGTCAGACAGCACTATGACAAAGTACTGTGCAAAAAAGTTACTGATTAGGACAAAATATGTTAAATGTCAAAGGTTTTAGACTGCAGCAGGTTAGTATGGCAGTGAAAAGGGTAGAGACAGAATAACAAACAGAGTATTAAAACCATTCAGGACTGACACAAAGCCAGCCTTTCATCCTTTCACCATGGCTCACACTATAAACTTGGACAGAAAAGTAGGAAATGGAAATGGGGAAAAGAAAAGACTATGCAAACTTAATTGAAGCAGAACTCCAAGGTAGGGGTAATCCCTTACATTGGGCTTCAGTCTGAGTCTCCTACACCCCCCCCTCCAAGACAAGGAAGGGGGCTAAACGATTTATTATTTCTCTAATTTAACATTCTTGTGACAGGAGTAATTTTTAGCTAGGACCCAAGCTTCATGAAATTTATGTGCAAATCATTAATGATTTTTTTTTTTGTCCTAGAAACATTTTAAAACGTATTTGGTCACGCTCTTTCTGTGCTTTTTATAAACATGACGAATATGGCCCATTCTAAAACACTTTAAAGACTGGTTTTGGTACACAGACTATTAACTGGAAAACTTTTATTGAATTCTTCAGTTGGAATTTTACAAATAATTAAATATCATTTTCCTTCTAGAACCTGCTTTACGCTGCACTAAACAATAAAATATTCTACATTCTTTAAAACAATCTGGCACAAAATAAAACATCATGTTGGTTGAAATTTGTTGTTACCCATTAGTTTTCTTTACATCAAATTAAGATGTGGTTAATATATATTTAATACAAACAAGATGCCTATACTTGTGTAAAGATATACATTTCCATGAGGTTTTCAAATCAGAAATTGCACAAAATTGTAACACAAACAATAATTGCATTAATCATATTCAGACAGTTTTCACAAATGCACTTTCTAACATCCACATGAAGGAATATCAAGAACATCTAATAATTACCATTTAACATAAGCCATGTTTACAATTCATGTCAGGTATGAAATAAAACTTTCTTCTTTGGATAATGAAATCAAGTGCTACATACAGTCAACAGAAATACTTTTATTTCAAAACACAGAACTAGACAAGGAGTAATTCTCATATATAGGCCATTGTCTGCATCCTTAAGTTTTTAAGACTGACAGGTGAGTACTAATGAAAAAGTCATGTACAAAAATAAAGCACATAATTCCCTTGATACAACCAGTTGCAGTACGAAGTTAAGTTATTCCCTTGGCTGTACTATGTCCATTGACCCTTCATGTCTCTCTATATATATACATACTTGATATTCTTTCATGGTAAGTACAACCGTTATGAGTACTTGGTTTCTGCCAGTCCTCCTCTACATTCTAAACTTTAGATAATTAAAAAAATGAAAATAAAATAAATTAATTAAGGAATAAAAAAATTGAGACAATGCAAGTGAAAGAAAATAATTTTCGAAGAACAACTTGAGGCCTTTCATTCTATTGTAACCCTTTTAGGCTCTCAGAAAAAAGATGATATATGAGGGAATATGAACATGAAAAATACATAAATACTATATTTACAAGACAATACATATATAATGTGCACAGAAGTTATGTTGATAGTATAGGGGAGCTTACTTTCCAAATATAAATATTACCGCTTAAAGGAGTACAAATACCACATCTTTTATTTTCTCTTCTTACTAACTTTCCATTATTATCTAAGGGTGTCTATATATCTGATAAGCTAGTATTCAATGTCAACATTTTACTAGAATGGAGAATATGTGCAACTGCAGTAATCAATAACTGATGGAAAATACCTTGTTTTCTTTTATATTTCACTTTTCTAAGAAACCAATTTCTTTAAACAAGAAAGACACTCAGAAGCAAAAAAATCAAAACATGTGCGCACACATGTATACGCTCATACACACACTTCTGCTAACTTGCTCACTCACTCACTCTCTCGTGTACAAACACACGTTCACCTTGCAGTCACACCTGTACACATATACACTTACTCACTCTCCCTTTCTCATGCATTACATGCACATATATCGAAGCATGTCAACAAAAAACACATGACTGTTAGAGTATTACCTTTCATATCATGAACATGCAGACAGATGTAAAACTGTAAGATCTGGCAAGGAAAGAAAGAAAGAAAGGGAAAAAAAGTGCTCCTTTGCACATCTTCAAAGTCTTTTTGAAAAAATTAAAAAGTTTGTGCATGAGTATGCTTCAATTGCCTATAACAATCCTTCACAGAACACTATAAGGATTAGTTTATTTTCCAATTGGGTAATTAAATGAGGAAGATTTCTTTATAGCTTCCTTTAGAACTAAATAAACTGACAAAAAATAATAAATACTAAGGCTGAGAAAAAAGCATTCACATTTAATTTTCTTTTTTCTTTTCCTTTTCTTTATTTAGTAAACCCGAAGTTTTCAAATTTTCTGTATATAACACTTCCAAAATCTAAAATTAACACTCCTTTATTCCAGGAAAGTTTATGCATTCTCTCCATAGCACAGTAAGGCTTCTTGTATATACACATACATACACGTATTCTGCCTAAAGTATTGTCAGGATTACAGAGCCATATTCCGCCCTTCAATACTGATTGCAACCGCTCGGCGAGCTTTCGACAGTCTTTTTCTCTCTTGGAAAGCTCGCATCTGCTTGTCTAGCCTTGTAACCTCTTTCTTACTTGTCTGAAAGTAATCAGAAAAAGTTACTATTTAGTATACAATAAAATAACAGATAATCAAGCAACCATATAAGTGATTGAATAAAAAAATATCTGGCACCCAATCAACTTTCCTTGCGAGACAGCAGTACTTTTGACAACTGCTCAGATGTGTAGAGCCAATCATGGAAGAAAGGCACACTGTTCTGAGCTCTTTGTCCCATGGTGAACAAAAAAAATGGGCCCAAGATTTGCCAAAGTCATATGGAAATTATATGAACACTTCCCATTTAATGAATACTAGTTAATTGTTTTCTTAATTTTGGAAATCTGCAATTATCATACTAAATAAAACAAGACTGATTTTCACTCACTCAATTTCTCTATATTTTGATAGTATCTTACTAAACTTGCAAATCTGCTTTTAAGTCTAAAGGATGTTAATTAAAATCCTGATGATTAGTCAGGAATATTTCTCCTTCAGCATTCTTTTCTATGATGGAAGCTATAATAAATAAGACCTATAAGACCAATACCTATATCTAGCATAACTTACTCTGTTGAGATCAACTTCCGTTTGCCACTTTGGACGGTTGACATAATCTTTGGCTGAAGGGCGAGGGACACGTGCTCTGTAGCACCAACCAGGGTCACCTGGACGCAGTGGTCGTCTGGAAATCAATCCAATGTAACATTTAGTTTTGAAATGATAGCACAAAAGCTAAACTGATAGTTCCAACACCTGACTCCTTGATTTTTTATGAGTTCTTTCATACGTCTTACATTGTGACTCTACAGCAAATACTGTACATTGCAGTTATCAGCCTAAAAGATTGAAAAGAATGTATGCAACAAGCACTCCGATGAGCAATTGGGGTTTCTAAGTGTGTTTCTTTCTTAAACTCACCCTGACTCGTCTGTCTGAATATCCTGTTGGTCTTTTCTGCTACTGCCACCTTGTGACTGCTGCTGTTCAAGATCTCTTTCTAGACGTTCTTCTTTCGATAGAGCTGTAAATATGGGAAAATGTCAGACAAGATGAACAAGAAACAGAAAACAATTAAAGCCATGTTGACCCTTTGGCAGATAGAGAGAGAGAGAGAGAGAGAGAGAGAGAGAGAGAGAGAGAGAAAGAGAAAGAGAAAGAGAGAGAGAGAGAGGAGAGAGAGAGAGAGAGAGAGAGAGAGAGAGAGGAGAGAGAGAGAGAGAGAGAGAGAGAGAGAGAGAGAGAGAGAGAGAGAGAGAGAGAGAGATAGAGATACAGAGAGAGGGAGAGAGACAGAGAGATAGAGATACAGAGAGAGGGAGAGAGACAGAGAGATAGAGAGGCAGAGAGAGGGAGATAGACAGAGAGAGGGAGATAGACAGAGAGAGGGAGATAGACAGAAAGAGGGAGATAGACAGAAAGAGGGAGATAGACAGAGAGAGGGAGAGAGACAGAGAGAAGGGAGAGAGACAGAGAGGGAGAGAGAGAGAGGGGGAGAGAGAGGGGGGGGGAGAGGGAGAGAGAGAGAGAGAGAGAGAGAGAGAGAGAGAGAGAGAGGAGAGAGAGAGAGAGAGAGAGAGAGAGAGAGAGAGAGGAGAGAGAGAGAGAGAGAGAGAGAGAGAGAGAGAGAGAGAGAGAGAGAAAAATAAATAAAAAAATAAAAAACTTTAGAGTAGTGGTTCCTAATGTTTTCCAGGTTGGCACACCCTTGGCTTCCAGGTGGATTCATTGCACCCCCCCCCCCATACAATCGTGTAAATGCTTTTTTTTTTTCAGTATACTTCAAACTGAAAACAAGATTAAACACAAAGATCTATTTCACAGATAAAACATAATTTAGTAAACCAATTTAGTAAATTAAATCTATTCAGCAGTTTTGTTATTCATTATCTGCCCTTACTGCCATCCTATATCCCCACCTCCCCCTTTTGCCTGACCTCCACATAAGGGTGTTTTTACCCAATTTGGGAACCATGCTTTAAAGTGTAATCTATTTTCCTGCCAAAGAGTTGTATACCTTTCTGTGATGACAAACATAAATAAGAAAATAAACAAGGAAAAAGTGTATATAATGATGAGGAAAAAAGGAGGACCATGTTTAGTAAAAAACAAACAACCAATTACCTGTACTTTTCACCAAAACATATCTATATAATTCCAATATTACTATATATAAATCATTCACTCATAATTCACAATTCTTCACCTTCCTTCCTTGGTTTCCTTAACCTGGGAAGTCAAAATGAATACAGTGACATTGCACCCAATTAGGAGATTCGTCAAGGCTTATATCAGCAATCATAAATTTCATACCAAGGAAGTAGTATTTTTGCAATTTCTTGGAAGAAAGTAAAATACAAAATACAATCCGTTTAACAGAATCCAGATTATGAAGTAGAAAAAAAAAGACATTAAACTGCCCTACAAGTCTGTATTCACAGACTGACTCTACATTCCATGAGTATATACTTACATTTGAAATCATCTGAGACGTTGAATATTGGGCGTGACCACATGGATATGAGTCTTCCGCACCGACTCCTGATTGTCTTCAGTTCTTTAGGGTGCTTATACAGATACATAATGGCTTTCCCAATACCTGAAGTCTTTAACATATCTTGTGATAGAGGTGGTAACTGCAAACATACAAAATTTGCCAATCAAAACATTGTCTTGAAAATAATGAAGTAAGAATAATGCTGATCATCTATGCATCACACACATCTGCATGTGTGTTCTATGGTTGTTGTGCATGGGTGAATGTGCATGGAAGTTTGTGCCTGCATGTGTGTGTGGATATGTATGCATCTGGGCATTTGCGTGTGGACATGTGTGAATCTGGGCGTGTGTGTGACCACAAGTATGTCGTACACCTGTTACATACCGATAGCAACCACTTAGTGACAGCCTCTCTGATCTTCACAGCAGGAAGGGATCGGTCAGGCATAGGAGCCAACCAGTCTGTCAGGGCTGAAAGCACATTGGCATCTAAAAAGCCTTCAATCAGGTTCGTTTTATTGATTTGGCTCATGGCAAGATCCAACATTGCAGACTTTTTGGTTGCTGGTTGCCGCCTGGCATTGAGCTGCCGGTCCTCATCAGCTGCTTCTCGCATCTGGAGGGAGAAGGAACAGCTATAGGAACAAATACAACAGGAATCAAAATATCTGAACATAAGAGCTGGTTATCTCTTTACAGCCATGAAGCTATTTCAAACAAGAGATCGGTAGTTAAGCTCTGCACCATTATGGATAAATGTATTAAAAAATCAATCAATCAATAAGTCATAATATTAAAAGACAGACTTTCAGCATTCAAAATAACTAATTTAGTTGTACCCAATCACTGACAGTAACAACATAACCCGATCATAATCAGAGAATCTTACTTTCCGAACAATAATGGCTATGTGTTCCTCATTGTCGTTAATAATGTCTACGTTATTCTTTCTTCTCCTGTGCCTTCCTGCCTCTTCCTTCTTCTTGGCCAACATGGCTTCGAAATCATTGACGAACTCCTCCTCGTGGTTTCTCAGCTGATTCCGAATGGCTTCATCTTCACTGTCTGACAGCTGGGGCAATGCCTGCTATAAAACAATAATGATAATCAATTAGCCTATAAACAAAGAGTATTAGCATGCAGATATAACTCCTGCATGTACATAAAAAACAACAAAAAAACACACAGACATAAAAATATATATACATTCAAAGATTTAATTATATATTAACTATGCATGAACTATAAGCTCAATGATTTTCTCACCTCAGTATTCTGTTCACTTTCTGGCTCTCTGTTGGGTGCTGGGCTCCCTGATCTACTGCCGCCTTCATCGTTTTCATTCACCTTAGCCTTCTTTGCAACGTTCTTCTACAGATAACAGGGAAGCATTATTGGCTGAAATTTTATTCCTACAGCTTCATGCTAGTACTTAAATCCTAAGCCTAAAAGCTGGTCAAAAGCATGCTAATTCTAAATAGCTATATTCCCAATGACCTACCCGCAAATATTACTTAGAGAAAAAAGAAGAGAAAAAGGTATCATAAACCATCAACTACTGTGGTTGTAGCTGATGATTAGTGGACTAGACAGTTCTCAAGACGTACTAGTCTATGGGAGAGTCCCTACAGCCTTTGAAAAACTAGCCAAAAATAACTGGAATAGCTGATGCCTCTCTCTCTCTCTCTCTTTCTCATCCACACCCACATCCACACACAGATGCTGTGTCATGAAAATTAACTATACAACAAGTTTTACTACCAACAAAAGCAACACAATCTTGGCCAACAACTCACATCATCTGGGCCTGAGTCACTGTCACTGCCACTAAGCACATTCTTCTTCTTTGCTTTAGGCTTTTTGCTAGATTTTGGAGCATCATCGTCAGAGTCACTTCCTGCTCCGCTGCCACTCCCACTGCCACTCGTCTTCCTCTTGCGTTTGACCTTTGTAAGTTATAAATAACCTCAATTAGAAAAATACTGAAAAGTTGACAGCTGTTTAAGATGATCTAAAAATACAGGTCAAGATAAGAACCTAAATAATGACACGATCATATGCATAGCTATAAATCAATTCAACTACAAAGTACAAACATGTTATATGACCAAAATCAGCGATAAAAGAGTTACACATGGGATCCCTGTCATTGGTTGCCATTATTAGTCATTTCACTTTTATATAAAAAGATGTCTTGAGGATACATCATTGATCACGATTCAC
>NW_027216104.1:0-8601 GCF_042767895.1 Penaeus vannamei | reverse complement strand
TACATTACCCCCCCTTTTCCCTTTTTCCGTCTCATATATCTGATGGATTTAAACGACTCAGTGGACGAGTGGGTCCAGTGTCAACCATATCTCTTCGCCCCCCCCCCCCCCCACCCCACCTTCCTCAAGACGCCATCTCCCCCTTCCACCCCATTCTATAGCTTCTCCTGGCACTCTTCCGGCACGCATACCCTCCCCCCCCCCCCCAGGTACCCCAGAAAAACCCCTCTGCCTCCTCCATAAACCCCCCCCCCCCCCCCCCGCCCCCATCAACTCCCCCGCTTTTCCCAACCTCCTCCCCCCCCCCCCTTTTCCCCCTTTTCCCCCCCCCCCCTTTTCCCCCCTTCTCCCCCCCCAAGACCCCCCCCCCCCCCCCCACCCTTCGCCCCCCTTAAAACCCCCCAAAACCCCCCCCCCCTTCTCGCGCCCCTGGGAAACCCCCCCCCCCAAGACCCCCCCCCCTTTCCCCCCCCCATCGCTCGCCCCCAAAAACCCCCCCACCCCCTCACCCCACCCCTCACCCCGCCCTCTAGTGCCTGCAGGTGAAAGTGTCGTTGTCGGCGTTCTTTACTCACGAAGGCGCTCGAACCCCGATCTGCTCACGGGCGGCGTCCGGGCGTTTTCACGTCACTTTCCGGGCCTCCAGTTTCTTCTTCCGGGGGGGGGGGGGGAGGGGGGTAGCGAGGGGGGGGGGGGGAAGGCCATAGAAGGGGGAGTTGGAGGGGGGGGGGGAAGGGGGGGGAAGGGGGGAAGGCTAGGGGGGGGGGGGAAAGGGGGGGGGGGGAAAGGGGGGGGAGGGGAAAGGGGGGGGGGTTTGAGGGAAAGGGGAAGGGGGGGAAAAGGGGGGGAAGGCAATAGAAGGGGAGTTGGGGGGGGTGGTAAGGGGGGAGGGGAAGGCAAATGTGGGGAAGGGGGGGGAGGGGAGGCGTAGGGGGGGAAGGGGGGGAAAGGGGAAGGGGGGGGGGGGGGAAGGAAATAGGGGGAGTTGGGGGGGGAAAGGGGGGGGAAGGGGGGGGGGGGGGTTGGGGGGGAAAAGGGGAAAAAAAAGGGGGAAAGGGGGGGGGTAGTAAAGAAGGGGGGGGGAGAGGGTGGCAACGGGGGAGGGGTTTTAAAAGTGTGGGTAAAAATGGAAGGGTTAATAACGTGGGTTTTTTTTTTATGCGTAACAAGCGAAAACAGATAAATAACCAAAGAGCAGCTTAAAAAAAAAGGTTAAAAAAAAGGAAAAAAAATTTTAACCCCGGGGGGGAAGAAAAAATAATCTGGGAGGAATTTTAATTTCCAATCCCCATATGCAAAGGGGGAAAAAACAAAAAACAATAAGTGAATGATTCGTATGATTGGAGGACGACCGAAGGGAGGATCGGAGGCGAAGGAGGCGTGGGAGGCGAGGGAGGAGAGGGAGGCGAGGGAGGCGAGGGAGGCGAGAGAGAGATAATCGGATGAGGAAAATGACATGAATGAAGCCATGTTTACGAAAGTGTTAAAAAAGTTGTATTTTCATCTTTAAAAGGCATGGAAAATGAAAAGGGGGGAAGATGGATAGACGGGTTTTTGGGAAAAAGACAATGGACGAAATGAACAATTGGTGTGGTTGAGTGTGCAATATGAGAGAGAGAGAGAGAGAGAGAGAGAGAGAGAGAGAGAGAGAAAGAGAGAGAGAGAGAGAGAGAAAAAGATAGAGAAAAAAGAGAGCGAGAGAGAAAAGAGAGAGAGAGAGAGAGAGAGAGAGAGAGAGAGAGAGAAAAAGAGAGAGAGAGAGAGAGAGAGAGAGAGAGAGAAAAAAAAAGGGGAGAAAAAGAGAGAAAGAAGAAAAGAGAGAAAAAAAGAGAAGAAGAAAAGGGGAAAAAAAAAAAATTTTTTAATTTTTTTCCCTTTTTAAAAATTCCTTCCTTTCCCCCTTTTTTTTTTGTTCCCCTTTTTGTTTTTTATAATTGTCTGTCTGTGTTTTTATCTTTCGGTATTTCTATGTTCTCTGTTTAGTATTTGCGTCCTTCTCTATATGTATATACGTTTATTTATGTCTTTATTCATATATTTCCTTTCCTTTATATCAATCTTTTTATATATCTATCTGTTTTATCTATATATATCTTTACCAAACAGTCTATTTTCAGACTTAATTACCCAGTTATCTTTTACTTGCCTGTCCTTCTATCCACATTACTGTTCCATTCAGCCTGTCTAATCGTTCATAATTATCGCTTTATTCTTATATTTCCTTCTTAAGGAAAGAAAGGGAAAATATATGTTTTTTTATTTTTTTTTTTTTAGGGGGGGGGGGGGCGTGTGTGTGTGTGTGTGTGGTGTGTGTGGTGGTGTGTGTTTTTTTTTTTTTTTTTCCCGGGGGAAATTCACGACCTACTTACCCGAAAAAAAAATGGCTTTCTTTTCCCCCCATTCCCTCCCTTTTTTTCCAAAAACCCCCGCGTCGCTCATATTCCGAGATATTTTTTTCCCCCTTCCCACAATTGTTTTTTTTTTTTTTTTTAGATGGGGTTTTTTAATTTGTAAAAATTTTTGGGGTTTTTCTGTTTTTTTTTTTTTTGGGGGGTTTTTTCCCTTTTTTTTTTTTGTCTTTTTTTTTTTTTTTATTGGGTTTACTTGGGCTCAACTTGCTGGCATATTTTCAGCAGAGATTAGCTAAGCAGACACACACGCACACACACCCATCCACACATACACACAGACACACCCATCCAAAAACCCCCACCCCCCAAAAAAACACACCCCCCTCCACACTCACACAAAAACCTTTTAACCAACCCCCCCAAAAAAAAAGACACACACAAAAACCCCCCCACCCCCACACCCCCCCCCCACACACAGACAAATCCACCCCTCACACCCATCCACACTCACACACGCCCATCCACACATACACACAGACACACCCATTCACAGACACACACATACACACCCATCCACACTCACACACACCCATCCACACATACACACAGACACACACATACACACCCATCCACACGCACACACACCCATCCACACATACACACAGACACACCCATCCACAGACACACACATACACACCCATCCACACATACACACAGACACACCCATCCACACATGCACACATACACACCCATCCACAGACACACACATACACACCCATCCACACTTTACACACACCCATCCACACATACACACAGACACACCCATCCACAGACACACACATACACACCCATCCACACTCACACACACCCATCCACACATACACACAAACACACACACACAGACACACACATACACACCCATCCAAACACATACTCACACACACAGACACACACGCACACTCATCCATATACACACACACATACACACTCTCACCCCCCCCCCACACACACACAGACACACCCATCCACACAGACACACACACACACACACAGACACACACACACAGACACACAGATACATCCACACATATCCACACACACACAGACACACCCATCCACAGCCACACACATACACACCCATCCACACTCACACACACCCATCCACACACACACTCACACACACACACGCACTCACACACACACACACACACCCATCCACACTCACACACACACACACACACACACACACACACACACACACACACACACACACACACACACACACACACACATCCACACACAAACTCACACACAAAGACACACCCATCCACAGACACACACATACACACCCATCCACACTCACACACACCCATCCACACACACACTCACACACACACATACACACACAGACACACCCATCCACACTCACACACACACACACACACACACACACACACACACACACACACACACACACACACACACACACACACACACACACACACACACACACACATACACACACACACACACACACTCACATCCCTCGTAGCATGCAACGGCCTTCGTCGATGCAATATAAGAGGAAGCAATCTAGATTAACAAAAGTTGACCCAGAACAAGGTGGTTCAAATATTTCCAAATGATTTCCTGAAGATTTTATATATATATTTTTCTTTATTTCTTTTCATGGTGTATTTAACTGACCTACTTAATGAATTATAATACACTTCACTTTTCTTTAGTCATGTTTTGATATGGAGTCGATATGCAAATGATGCAGGAAAAAGTATATTAGATCAGTGTTCATAATGACAGACAGATAGATGATAGGAGATAATAGGAATCGATTATAATGGATAGTAATATGTGTAACACTAACAGTAATAATAGTAATAATGCTAAATATATAAAGATGTCAGGAAAAACAATGCAGATCATAAACAACAAGAGTAATAGTATTAATAATGGTACCGAAGATTGTAACAAATCAAAGTGATTGTAATTACGATGACTAGCTGTTTTCCTTTTTTTTTTTTTTAGGGAAGGGGCTATAGTTTTTCTTTTTCTTTTTTATTCTCTTTCTTGTTCTCTCCGATGCTATCTTTCTCTTTCTCTCTATTCACACATCTCTCTCTAATCTTTCTCTCTCTCTCTATTCACACATCTCTCTCTAATCTTTCTCTCTCTCTCTATTCACACATCTCTCTCTAATCTTTCTCTCTCTCTCTATTCACACATCTCTCTCTAATCTTTCTCTCTCTCTCTATTCACACATCTCTCTCTAATCTTTCTCTCTCTCTCTATTCACACATCTCTCTCTAATCTTTCTCTCTCTCTCTATTCACACATCTCTCTCTAATCTTTCTCTCTCTCTCTCTCTATTCACAATCTCTCTCTAATCTTTCTCTCTCTCTCTATTCACACATCTCTCTCTAATCTTTCTCTCTCTCGCTCTCTATCTCTCTCTATCTACCTGCAATCTCCTACCTTCCCCTCCCTTCCCTACCCCACCCTCCCTTCGTCCACCTTCCCTCCCCCCTTCTTCTCCCTCTCTCCTTCCCTTCTACCTAACCCCTTCCCCTCCCCTACTTCCTCCCCTCTCTACCACTCCCCCCATATAAAAAAAACTCCCCCCCCCCTTGATACACTTAGTTCGGAAGCTTCATCGCAACAGCAAACCCAATTTCTCGCTTAAGCTCTCACTTTCTCTCCGTCTTCTCACGAGTCCTCCCGCTTGGCTCTTAGATTCTCCCTTTGCGTGTGATGCGGTGTGAATAATTTGGTTCAGGTTTTGGCACGCGGGCGGTTGGCTGCAAATGCTTTCGTTTTCTTTCGTCGGGAAAACGGGAGCTCGGGCAGGGTAAGGAGTCTGATTTGTTCTATTTAGAGAGTTAAGTTAATCTTTGAGAAATATAATATGTATATAAAGATATATAATTAGACAGAAAAAGAGATATGAACAGGCAGATACATACATAAAAGGCGAATAAAAAACAGAGAATTGATTAAAAAGTTGCTTATCTCTTATAAATAGAATATACACGAGCACGTTTTAAGAATCAATTTCGTAATTTTCATTTCTATCATAGGCCTAGAATAATATACAGCCCGGTAATGACCTCGTGATTCCTCAGTGTCATGCTAGGCGAGAGAGAAAGAGAGAGAGAGAGAGAGAGAGAGAGAGAGAGAGAGAGAGAGAGAGAGAGAGAGAGAGAGAGGGAGAGAGAGAGAGAGAGAGAGAGAGAAAGAGAAACAAAATTCAAATTGATTCCAGTAGTACGTATACATCCACACGCAAACCATATGTACCTAAATACAAAAGAAATGGATATGAAAAAGAAAAAACAATCAGACAATAATGCAATCATTTCATGCTTTCTTCTTCCCCTGGCTAATATTCACACTGGCCATCCTTTTTCGGCATTCACACGACCACCTTTCAACAAATTTAATTGCCATAACACGTTCTGACATCCCTCTAATGGGTGCTTCACTTATTTCATTACCAAACGACCCCTTAATGGTCCAAATAGATTCATATCACAACTGCTTCGCCATTTAGAGGTGCAATGCTCTGATTCCGGGTCCACTTTCTCACTGAAAAATGCAATATGGCAAGTTGCCAAGTCTTGCTAAAGGTATTGAGGGGTCTTGGCAAACCATTTCTGTTTCTGGTTTTGAGCCTCGTGTTAAATGCCCTCTTTGCATTGTTTATAAGACCGTAATACCTTTTGCAATGCATGTACAGTTGCAACTCTAATGGAATAGCGCCACATATCATGACTTTGCTCAGGCTTCATTTAGGTATCATTTTCTGTGTATCATTATTCATATTCATAATCCTTTATTATTGCCATTATTAGTATTATTGTCATTATCATTATTACTATCATTATCATTATTATCATATTTCTGTCATTATTATCATTATTTCTGTAATCATTATAATTATCTTATCATGATCATCATTATTATTATCATCATTATAATGATCATTGTCATTTTAGCTTCTCATTATTACCATTATTATCATCAGTATCATCCCCCTCCTTCCTTTGCTCTTCCTCCTCCTCATCAATATCATTATCATTGTTATTTTGATTATTGTTTTTGTTGATGCTATTAGCATTATTGTTATAAACATTTTGCTACCATTATTATCATTGTTATCATTATTATTATCATTATTATTAATATCTCCATTATCATTATTGTTTCTATTATCATTATCATCATTATCATTATGATCATTGTTATTATTTTTATCATAATTATCAATGTATTTATTGTTATCATCACCATTCATATCATGATTATGATGATAGTAAATATAATTATTATCATTATCATTATTGTCATTATTATCATTGTTGACGTTGTTACCATTATTACTGATCAATATAATCTACTGTATTTTGCTTGCAGTCCCATAGTTTTATACTCATCAGAAATCACTCATTAAAAAAAATTCTGGTGATGCAAAAATATGAAGGGAAAAACATTTCACACATGAGTGAACACCGAAATAGGATGTTTTTGCCTGTAACTGCCCTAAGAACTTGCCGAGTCTTTCATAAGTCAGCATTTTAACTTCCAACAAAAGATGAGGTTGTTGAATAAAAGCAAGTAGATAAAATGATATGAAAAGCAAATTGATAGATAGTGAAATTGTAGATATTATCATTTTTTTCTCTCTCTTCTTATTCCTATTCCTATTCTTGCTCTTATTCTCATCATCTCCCTCCCCTCCTCCTCCTCCTTCTTCTTCATTCTTCTTTTCCATTCTTTCCTTGTTTTTTTTTCTTTCTTCTTCTTTAGCCCATTAAGACTAAGTGCATTCAGAAATGTATCACTCTCTGTCCCTTAACTCACTGCAATATCATCTCCGTGCAAGGTAAGGACATTAGCTCCTGCAAAGTTGCAGTACGATCTTTTCTTTCCTTTTTCTGTTGTGAATTTCAGTTTACTATTTCTGTTGTTATTGTTGTTGGATCTCTTGTTGTAGTTATTATTGTTATTATCAGTATCATCACTATGTATTAGTACCATCACTAAGTAAAATTATTTTTTTATTACCGATATCATTCTCACATTCACTTTGACATTTCTACATTTTCTAATTTTCCTTAAAAAATTTATAAATTAAAATTTAAAAAATTTAAAATATATATATATATATATATATATTTTTATATAAAATATATAATATATATATATATATATATAAATTTATATATATAATATATATGAATGGAAAAAAACTCACGTGTTGATAATTGGTGAAAAAACAATGCCAAAATAAAATTTTTTGAAGAAAGTGAGAAAATTTTGGGAAACGTCCCGATTTAAACCTCAGACCCAAGATGGAATCGAGGACGTTCCCCAAAATGTTGTCTCCTTTCTTCAATCTTTTTAATTTTATTTTATTTTGGGGGTTTTTATATATATATATATATATATATATATATATATATATATATATATATATATATATATATATTTCAGGAACAATTAAAACGAGATTGTATACCGGAAAGAATACCATTTCGGTATACAGACTGTGCACAGTGTATGTAGTGTTGTAGTGCAAATTGATCGCCAATAAATTCGAGAACTATGCCGCAATGTATTAATGGCAAATTAACCCCATGCTGAGTAAGAAATAAGAAAGGTAAACAATGCAATTTATCACTGAAATAACTGAGCACCATTTGCAGAATTTACAATTTTCTTCGAAAGAGATGCACTCTGACCACACGGCAGAAGAATTTGTACTAATTTCAAGCCTTCTCGTTCTCAAACAACTTCACGTCCTCTTAAGAACTGATTTCCCATTCAAACCTCGAAAAAAGTTGATAATTGTTCGCATCAGATACACGTGTTCTGCTCACATATGCTCCTTGCTATACAATAAAGTATCTGATAACCAGTCTTGTATATTCCGAAGGCTTCCTGCAGATATTCAGTATCTTGATATCCCATTTCCTGTGTATTTGTGATGCCGCTTCCATCAGAGTGATTAATGTTTAGGTATACCATTTTGCATGAACCATTTACCCAACGGGACTGAAAAGCAAGATATTCAAAAAAAAAAACGATTTTAAAACACATTCTTTTTTTACAAAATAAAGCATCAAGTGTGTCTTCACATCCACAAATTGATGTTAGCCTTTTTCATAACTCTAGAATATATGAAAACTTAACAAAACAGCTGCTTTGTTTTTACAAGGAGGTTGATGATGTTCTC
>NW_027216103.1:0-8600 GCF_042767895.1 Penaeus vannamei | reverse complement strand
AATGCGAGTAACTAATTTTTACCATTTAACAAACGCAGACAGAAAATTACCAAACGCAGTATTAATGAGAAATATTAAACTTTTTTTTTGTCTATTGCATACGCCGCCACTGAATCGGTGTACAATAACCGCGTGTGCGATCAAACCGCCATAACGAATGGGACCAGATGACATTGCGGTCGTATCCCGGAAACACTTCTGACGGGCGGGTGACGTGAATATGCCGTCATGAAGGCCAAGGTTACGGAAAAGACTCGCAACGAGTGCACAAACCTCTTGCGAGTGTGATTTGACTCGAATTGCGCATAGAAGGGGGCTCTAGCATTATTCCCATAGCTAAACTAATGTGAAAAGTATCGTGCGGAAGCAATAACTGGAAGAGCGCCTGCACCATGGAGGACGCTATGTCCATGCTGCGCAGCGCATTCCTGGCCTCTGTGAGCAGCGCCGCAGGTTTCACGTAAATTTGAATATTATGAAGCAACGAGGTTAACCGTTTGTGTGACGCGCGGTGATAGAGGGAAATAGAAACCGCCATCTTATAGTGCGGAAGAAATAGGATATAACATAGATTAAGCTACAGCGGGCTCTTATTCACCTACAAATGACGAAAATATACCTCGTTCATAACGCTCATGGGCGTTCCTTCGCGGCAGGCATACGCGCGGCACGCTCGGGGTATTGACCACTTGCGTAACCCATTGCCCGGGTTTTCACGTCCATGACTTCCGGCATGCAACCGGATACGAAGGCCTAAAATAATTATTATGTAGGATTATCTAATTTTAGCAATACGAACTCAAAATGACCGCCACATGATATAAATAGGCGCTCTAACGCATATAGGTTCAACCTTACACTATATGGGAATCGAAAATAAATAACTGTTTCCTTTTTTTATTATTATTATTATTCATCAAAAGGTTTGAAAAATTTGTAAAATCGAATGATAGTTTGTGAGTGACAACATCTGCGTCGAGCGTGTAGACAGCGACGATATAGCTTGAGACGGAAATACTGTCAATAGTGTAACTTGTTCAAGTTTTTGCTTTGTACTATTAGTAGTAAACGCAATAAGTAGATTAATCCCGTCATTTTTTTGAGCAACAAATAACATTTTATTTATATATTATAAGATCTCTACGAAACTTCAGACATGCTTTTGTGTTGTGCGGCAACCAGACAAAAAGTAAGCCCAGATTTAACAGCACATTTGCAGACCGTAATAGTCCTCAAGCCATTACGTCACGTTTCCATGGAAACCAATTTTCAGTTCTAAACAAACTTGCACCGACATGGCGCTGTCTATATCGAGCCTCTTAAATTTCTTCAAAAATGAAACTACATCAATCTCTCGGGAAGAGAACCACTATAAATCAAATCATATTAATAGTTTTACATATATACCTGGTGTACTTAGAGGCAAAGTCTAAGCAAGCATGAATAAGGTGTATGATATAACGGTGAATACTGTTTTATCTTTCACGGACTTGATATGTAAAACCCAAGAAAATAACCATGGGTCGTATCAAATCTTGAAAATATATTGAATAAATGATTGAAGTTAGAAAAATAATGATTTTCTTAATGTTATGCCGACAGTACGCAATGTTTTCATGTAAAAGTACTTTAGGCCTATCGAAAAAATGGACTGCGAAATGCATTGAAATAAATCACAGAACGTAGGTCTGCTCACATGTTTATTCTGATTTTGTTTTGGGTGAGCTCCTTGATTTTTCAAATAGTTTGTTAATATAATGGTCATATATTTCTGATCCATGGCTCTAACTCCATCGCGAAAAGGACAACTACAGACCCTTGAATATTTGGTTGGAACCCTGTCTTCTCTCCTGTGGGAAAGGGACATGGTTATGTATTTCAGACCTGCAACATGAGCATAAAAATGGAAAATATGCTTTAAAGAATGAGGTAAGATTGCCAACTTTTCTGATGCATAACCAATTTTGGACAAGACATACATAATGGATTTTTTTATCCTTTAAACAAGGGCAAGGGTTAGGTGCAGTTCCCATTTTCAATTCTGAGCGCCCGTTGCAATATTAAGTGGAAAACTAATTAGGCTTATCAATGTTTTCCTTATTGACTGCTGAACCAGCCAAACATTGTGCTACAAGGGCACTTTAGACAGAAAGTAGCTTTGAAAAATGACAGGGACGAAAATTTAACAATAGTAGGCCTACATTGTATATAAAGTACATAATATCATACCTTAACAATCGAACCCAACGTCTGTATTCTGATGTATTTTCTCATTTCTCGGGAAAGCAAAAAATCTACAGGAGTGGGACTCTGGCTGGTGCTTGCAGCTTGGAGCAAAACACTGAACCATTGTAGACCTCCGAGGGTAGGCCAGTTATGTGTTCTGTCAAGTTTTCAAATCTAATCAGTCGATGTATAAAGCTAAATTCCACTGTTATGACAGTAATCCCATTGTAATTCAATTCCTTCAGCTATCGTGAATAAAATATTTGAGTAATGAGGGTAAATGCGCTTCCGGTAGATAACTTGTCTACGTTTGTGAACTGAATTGCGGGTTTGTTTAGAACTGAAAATTCGTTGCCATGCCAACGTGACGTAGCACTTGAGAACTTTATTATATAGGTGAAACAGGCGTCTCTTTCCCGTAGTTTCAACAAACACGATTTAAAGCTTTTTTTTTAGTTGTTTTGCTGTGTGAATCATGCAAATTCTTCCCAAAAATACAGTGAAACTTTAGCTTACACACTTAAGCAACAGCAACTTTGACGTAGGGAAGTACAAGTCATATGCGACGGAGAACAGCAGCATTACAGTGCTAAACAGTGAAGGAATTATCCATTCCAAAAACAATCGTTTCGAAAGGAGGAGGCCCCGGTTTAGGAAGGGTTTTGCTCTGTACGGCTTTATAGTAGTTTATTTGTATAGGCTTCATTCGCGCAACGCCGTGTCGAATCTCCCGAGACCGAATCTTGGTTCGGGTTTTTCCTTTTTGCACTTTCATTATTATAAGAAATGCGATTCTTGGCTCGGGTTTTCATTTTTGCTTTTGCTTTTACTTTTTAAATTAACTTCAATTAACTTAAAAAGGTGATTTTGTTGGAAATTTGGCTCGTTTTTATGAAAAATTATTTTCTTAACAGTTGCCAAATCAAAGTTTGTGTGGGGGACGTGTGTTGCCCCCCCCCCCTCCCCTCAAAAAAAAAAAAAAAAAAAAAAAACGATTCTCCACGTGTCCCCCAATACCGTAGGGGATAGGGCAAATATAGGAAAAACATTCCATCTCCTCTAGAATTACCGAGGAATCCATCGATACCAAAATCGTCACGATTCGTTAGGCATTTGATTCTCTGGCATACCTAATATCACGTTTATGCTTCATTTCTTTTCGAAAGCTCTACCGATTGCCTGCTTGTTGCTACCGAGTTATACCCTCCGTCTCTAAAGTAAGATAAATATTTCGGGAGAATGAAGTCCAGGGGCTTGCCCCGGGTAGGAAAATACCCCAGGGAAGAGGGGGTCTGGGGGCTTGCCACCAGTAGGGGGTTAGGAAGGTATGCTTCGTCTGTATGGCGAAATATCCCAAGGGAAGAGTGTCCGGGGGCTTGCCCCCGGTAGGGAAATACCCCCAGGGAAAGGGGTCCAGGGGTTTGCCCCCTGTAGGGAAATATCCCATGGCAGGGGGTCCGGGGGCTTACCCCCGGTAGGGGGTTAGGAAGGTATGCTTCGTCTGTACAGCGAAATAGCCCAAGGGAAGGGGGTCCGGGGACTTGCTTCTGGTAGGAAAATATCCCGGGGAAGGGGGTCCCGGGGCATGCCCCCGGTAGGAAAATACTAAATTAGTAAGGTATGCTTTGTCTTCATGGCAAAATATCCCAAGGTAAGGGGGTCCGAGGGCGTTCAGCTCAACGTATCGTAAACTGCCTTCCAATCCTTCCGCCAAAGTAACTGAATCGTTTCGTAAAAACCCCAGACGTATTGCTGGTAAATGCCCTGACCCCAAGTTTTTTGATCGCTGTAAAAAGGTAAATCCCTCTATTCCTTATTCGTATGGTCTTCCTAAAGCTCTCACACAGGGTGTTCCTTTAAGACCTATTATTTTTTGTAACTCAGTTATCCGTCCATTAAATTCTTGGCTAGCAAGTGCCCTCTCTCCTTTTATTGAATCCTCTGACTGTCATGATGGATTTCATGGATAATGTTAGAAACTTGCCGACGAACAGTACGAATCTAGTGAGTTTCTATGTGGATTACCTATATACTAATGTCCTGCTTGATGTGCTAGATTTTCTTGAATGGCAACTTTCCACTTCAGATCCCTTTTCCGGTCAATCACTTTATCGATTACATCTTTTGTGTCACGATTAATGTCTTTATTTTTGACGGGGAATTTCATAAGTAAATTAACTATATGGTATCACGATAGGAAGTAGCCTAAGCCCTGCTCATGCGCATTTATTCACGGAGATGTTTGACGCTGAACTCCTTCCGCGTATCCTCCTTTCAGATACGATTTGGTTTCGTTATGTCGATATTTTTTTGTGTGTGGCAAAATGAACCATTTGGATTTCGATTTTTTTTTTTTTTTCAGAAACCAAACTACCTCGCTTGTATTATCAAATTTAAAGTAGTATGGGAAGATTCAGGTAAATTACCTTCTCTCAGTGTAATTTATTCAATGTCATTGGCTCATTTAAATTTTCAGTTTACCGAAAGCCATCTACACCGCCAATTTCATTTTTTTTCTCGAATTACCCTTTGTAAATAAAGAAATCAGTTGTCTCGTCAATGTTCTTTAGGGTTTAGGGTTTGTGATAGTGAATTCATCGATCGAGAGCTCAAAATTATTCTCTGAACATTTTCGAAATAATAATATCCGCATTTTTTCTTAACTCAGGACATTCATATGCAAAATGGAAATTTTAAACAGCCGATAACACGCAACAGGACAGTGCCAATAATCTGTTAATTATTCAGTATAACCCTTCCCTCGATATATGTTTAAAGGAGCTGGAATTGACATTGTTTTTACTTATCTGAACATATCGCACATTACTTTGGCAACCGTTTCCAGCAGTGCTCTTAATACTTCTATAGGACTGCCCCAAGTTTTATAGAGGCGATTTCAGTAGAGATTTAAAAAATAGATAAAAGGATAGAGCATAGACATGATATTTGGTACGCCAGAGAATCGAATGCCTCTTTCATTTATTTCCGCGATGAAAGTCACCAGCTTAACTGGAAAGATGTTAGATTAACTCGTAAATCAACAAACTTATAAAAGAAAATGCTTGAAGCTCTGTTGATTGGAGAATTGCCCAATTTTAACTTGAGTGCTGGTCAGTGGGGCTTGGGTGACCTTACTTCGTTGTTTAGTCAGTAAAATCTTCCCCAAACTCTTTGATCTTGACCCTCCTTTTAAAACCTGATTCTGCTGTATTTCGTTCTGTCTCGGCCAATATGTAATCCATTTTGGTTGATTACTCGTCTGAAGAACTGGTTAAGAGTTCGAAACATAACATTTTAGTTTCATTTCATGTGGCTGCTTTCCTTTTCAGTTTCTGAGGGACCAATCACTGTGGCGGGTTAACTAGCCACGCCCCATCGCTTTTTTCAACGCTACAGACACTCGACTCAGGGTCACGGCCTGGCCCGGACACTTCCCTCTGGGGGTCTCCGCCCCAACCGGGTTCCCCCTTGCCCGGGACCTGCACGAGACATAGCCTATGCCACGTTGCCAACCTCCTCGACCAATTAAGGAACCAAACCAGAACTCTTTCTCCATACCCAAGTCGGGGGAAACACATCCAGACAAGTTGCGGCAGACGGCGGAATGTCGCTCCAGCGGCACAAACTTCAGGCCTCTCTTTAAAAAAAAAAAAAAAAAAAAAATGTAAGTATGCCATGGCTATTTCTTTTTTCCTTTTTTGCTTCTCCCATGTGCGCATGGCATACGATCTTTTTTTTACTAGTGCAGTGGGATTAATTTCCTTTCAAACATCGAAACAAGTGTCCGTGCAAAGTGCATTTTCTTTTTCTTAATTTTTTTTTAGTTTTCTACCGATCTGTTTTTTCGTCATGGTAGATTGTTGTAATTTTAAGGGAAACGATCCCTCATTCTATTTCATCTGGGAGAGTTTTCTCTGGTGTTATTTTTTCAGTCTAGATTTTTAAAATTTTAAAGCACAGATTTGTGGTCTATCTCTTAATTCTTTTAATTCGTGAATAAATTCATGCATGCATTTTTCTTAAACCAATATCTGTTTCTATGAAGTATTGCCATATTCTTGGCATATTTTTTAATATCATTATTTCCCCATTGTGTTAAACGACGCTATATCGATGTTAAATGCGTGTATTGTTATTCAGTGCATTTATTTCGGCTCAGTTTATCTCTGCATTGGTAGGATATTTTTGAATGTTTAAAAAATTAGTAGCATCATGCACAAACAAACATTTTATCTCTCTCCCCACGCTTCCCACCTAACCCCGCTCCCCACTCTGCCTCTCTCCAGAGGTAAAAGAATGCGTTTGGTAGATATAATGGTATATAATTTGGTAGAAATAATTTTCATCCCACCAAACCCTTGCATCCATAACCATATTTTGACTGCAAGTGACCTGTCTTCCTGATCTTTTAACCTTTATAAATCCCATGGTCAATATCCGATTCATTATCTTTATCTCTTGTTATTTTTTCGTATATATATATATATTTTTTTTTTTTTTTTTTTTTTTTTTTTGAGGCCACTTAACACAGTTGTTCAGGTCAAGTCAGGTCAGGTCTTAAATGACGACATTATATCACCTTTTTTGACCTGTGTTAGCCTCGATTTTTCCGAATTTCAGTTTATTTTGAATAACATTGTGATTCTGATAACGTGAATTAACAATACGATAGTCATCATTCGTTTTCGTTATCGTCTTGTTTATCATAAATTGCAATTTACAGTAGTGAAGAATATAATTAAGGTTTGCATAAAAATATCTGAGCCGTTATAATGTTAGCGTAATTAATCAAAGTAAATCGTGTAATTATACGTTATTATTATAGTTTATTTGTGCACATCCTATAGTACATTTCACCATGGTTATTCTTTTTATTTATACGATATTTTTTTCCTTGAAATTTTCATGTATGGTAAATTCTTTATTTGATTTATTTGTAATTTGATTATTTAATATCTGAATTATTGTGTAATTTTTCACACATTTAATTGTCTAACTACTAGCTCTTGCAATTTTGAACGAAATTCCAATAATGACCTCACATGACCTCACTCAGGTAGGTCTCTACTTACAGCTACCTGACTTGACAGACAAATATACATTCATGTTTGTATTTCTATTTTAATTCCTTTTCTTATTTTAAATCAGCTAGTACAATTTTATATTACTGATTTTCACTCTCACGTGTCAATACATGCGGTTACCTCAGTCATCCTAACGATTTTCCTTTTCTTTCCTTTCTTACGATAATCGTTATTAGGCCGACTTGATTTTCAAACATTTTTTCATTAATCAGTATTTATCACGAACCTCTTTTCATCATTATTACATGGTCCTTGGTGACAACCCCAAACTGGTTTCTGGACATGTAATTAATGTTAAGTAAAACTTTCTCTCTACACGTGCCAGGCTGCACACTTTTGGCACAGATGCGCCCATTCTGCCTCTCCGTGACAATAGTTGGTATTTTCCAAAGGGATGAGATACCCAAATTGCGTTCTACGTAAGAGCTCGTTCGGTGGTACTCTTTTCTACGGTGGGGTACTTCATTGCTATTCCTTAGGGAATTTCTTACAACCACGAAGGTTGCCATTCGGCTGTCAGTTGTGAAAGAGAAGCTGACCCGATCTGCTTGCATCATGCGTTGCTCTCAAGCCTTAGTCTGTTCCGCGGCAGACCTGTCAGCAATTCATTTATTTTACGTACTAAATAAGTAACATTTTTATGATTTCGCATAGTAATTAATTTAATCTTGCAATTACCATAACCTTATTGCCATTAGTGTGAATGTTCTTTTCGTGCATTCAGATTGGTGCTTACTTTCGTTGCGCTCAAATCCACGTTTTCACCCTCCCCTCCATACCTAGCCCTTTCCCCATTTTCACCCCACCTCTTTTACCCCCCCCCTCCCATCCTTCCCTTAACTCAGCCACATACACACATTGTCTCTCATTGCACAAATCACATAATTGCACAAGAATTACATGCATACTGTTTCCGAGGAGATAATCAACACGCTAATTGCGTATTCTTGCCCAGCATTACCTTTTATCCTGACTTTGTTGTCTTGAGCAAGCATATCAATGAAATGAATCGCTCCCGGAAGTACGACGACTGCATTACCTATTTTCATTATCGCTTTGCCTGGAATTGCTGTTGGTGATGTGCGTTAGAGAATTTCAGTGAAATGATATAGGACATTTACTTCCTACTAGTCAGATGTATAGTGTATGCACTATTGAATTGCACACTGCTGAACTCTTCATTGTTGCAATTTTATTTTTTCCCAAGAAAGTTTGTCGTTCAAGACTGTCCTTGCGGACATTGCACAATGCTCAATTCTTGTAGATTTTCACTTCCTGCTATCTGAGACA